>NW_028180242.1:65000-144269 GCF_964030765.1 Micromesistius poutassou | reverse complement strand
GCTCTATCTTGCGCCCGGCGCAATTGACTTTCTACACCGACGCATGTGTCGTTGCTAGTTTGCACCCGGCGCACAGCAACCATGCACCACTACACTTGCGCCTGGAGAGGCGTGTCGGCAAAAAGCAGGGGTGTGTTCTGGTGCAAATGATACTTGGTGCTATTTTAGTGGTCTAAAAAATGCGCCAATGCAATTGAGCCACTGACCGAAAAATACCTGGTCTATAGCGGATAGCGCAGTTGTTGTTGCTATTTTGACGTGCCATGGCAGGTCGGAACTACAACATAGCCTACGCTTACACACATGTAGGCTATACACAGCACAAACATGCAAACTATTATTCTGATTTAAATATTATGATATCAAAGATTATTCATACATGTGAAACTGCAGAGAAATAAGCGTGTGGATTGTGGAAACATTTTTTTCAATAGGGCTGCATGAATGAATGAAGTATAGTAGGCTATGGCATGCGTAAAATAATAATAACAATAATACATTCGAGCAAAGTATATTCCAGGTTTCCAAAACAAAATCTTGTTTTAGGGTAAATGGTTGGTTAAATGATTTGGGAAAGAACAGCTGATACAGCAGTAAGTGTTACTTTTAAATCAATGCATCTGAAAACACCGTACATCAAACACAGATGTTCTTGACACAGACATCGTGTACAAGCCCATAACTTTTAGGATTGATGAGTATTTGATCATGAGAAAACATAGTTTTACCACGAGTGAGTGTTTAAAAGAATGAATGAATGCGAGTGATGCTTGGCGCGCGTGTGTGTGTGCACCCATCTGTTTAAACACACGCAAACTAAACACGTAACGCATAATACAGTCCATGGTGATGTATATTAATGGGGGGACACATGCATATTATGAACACAAGTCGACAACGATAATGTATATAATACTGGTAACAAACGATGTTTGTTAATGTATTGGCGCACATCATAAAATAGACACACAGTTGCGGTAATCGAGGACCGCGTCCGCATATATGTGTTAAGTTGTCTTTGCCGCAATTTACATGGCGAATCAGTGATTCTGAACTTGGAGAAGAAAACTCTATTCCATGTGTGAATTATGCCTATTATTTGGCCATAAACTGAGCCATTTGAAGTTTGAAATTCGTGTGGTCATGCATCTCAGCGGAGACTGCAAGCGCACTGTCAAAATATTAACTTGCCAAGTCAAATGCACTGGGTCTTAAAGGGGATGGCAGGTGGAACTCTCATTGGTTTATTGCACGTTACGCCCAAAACACACCTACAGGTTTCAGCCCAACCCTTTTTAGATTTGCGCCGGGTGCAAAGCTTGTTTATCTCGCCGTCATAATAGCAACAGCGCTGTAGAACTGCCCACAAAGTACTTTGACTTTGCGCCTTGACGTCTGCGTTTCAGACCGTCTAACTAGTGTTTATGTGATCTAAACAAAGATAGTAATAAAGTGTATAAGTATATCAGACAGGAGAAGGATAGGACGTCTTCACTGCAGAAATGTCACATTCGCTACTCAAATATAATCCACAGAAACAATATGTAGTTGTGTTTGTGTCCAGGTCTCCTCTATGAATGAGGAGAGAAAAGAGGGGGGTCCTACCTCTAAAACCACTCTGTCTGGGGAACATGGCCGCCACAAGAGGTAAGAAGAAGATCTCTCACTGTCTGTGACTGTTCTTAGTGCTCAGCAGTGATATATAATGACTCCATCATTAGTCTGAGTAAAACTTCTCAAGGTTGTGGATAAAACACGTTAACAAACTAAAAGAGGTCGAGAAAGCTGAAGTTTGAAAGATAAAGACTTTATTCTAACTTGTAACACCTGAGTTTGTTTGGAATCAGGCTTCATGTTATGTTCCCATTATGTGTGGATTCCTCCTTAAGGCTTTGGGGGGGGGGGGGAGAGAGTGTTTGGTTGCGGTCGGGGAAGGGGGTCGGAGCGACAGGATGTCTCATAGTAACGGACATTGCGGTCAGCTGATTTTGCGCAGTTCTCCAGTGTGCGCGCGCAAATTTTTTTTTATTTTTATTTTTATTTTTTACATATTTTGTAGCAAACTCTTCACGGACCCCCTGGCAATGCGCCGCGTACCCCACTTAGAACCACTGGTCTACACAATCACCACCAACGGAGTCATTCATTTGGATCTTTGTATTTATGCCTGCTATTTGATTTTAAAACAGGCCGAAGACGAATTGATATTGACTACAACATTGTAAATGTAATATTGCCTTTTGCATTCAGTTTCAGACCTAGAAAGGATCCGTAAAGAATTTGTGGCGAAGGTCGGAAAAGCAACTTTGAAAGGTCTGCTGGATGACCTTTGGCAGGAGAAAGTGTTGAGTACCGACGACAAGGACTCTGTGTTGGAGGGCCAGACGATCAGAGCGGACCGGGCTCGGTGTCTGATCGACATGGTGATCGGGAAAGGGGAGAGTGCAAGTCAGGCGATGATTGATAATATGTTGGAGAGGGACGAGCCACTATACATCAACCTGGGTCTGATCCTCCCTCCCAGCCCTGCTGATCGTGTGGGTGAGTTGTAACTAGGAATGGGTTTTCTCAATAAGCCCTGCCCACTTTAATCTGACATGGGCCTAACACGAACCAGAGGCTTCTTTATCCTTTCATCTCCTGGGATCCAACCATTAATTATTGTCGTTTCAGGACATTTGTTTGGACTGCATATCCAAAGCCATTCTCCCTACTTTGTTGAAAAGTGTTAAATAATTATCATTTAAATACCCGAACAGCACAGCAGCAGTCTAATGTTTTTTTGTACAATTAAATTTGTTGTTGGATGAAGCCTTTGATGTTACAGTAATGTTGCAATGAATTGACTGTTTCAGAATTGACTGCTAAATTGAATATATCTGCACCTCAAACAGATCTGACCTGAGGAGAATAATGGCTTTACACGACAACTATCTGAACACAAACCACAAAAGTGGCGTTGCGTTTCCACTTTTCATTCTGCGTTTAGACGAGCGTCTTTGGGTCGAAATCTGTGTGCATACGGTGACGCAAAAGTGTGTGAAATCCGACATGTTTTTTGTGGTTTGCCTGTACTGCACATGGATGTGACGTAAACGCGTACGGGACGAGAGCCAGTGTGAGCAGCTCACTTTTGTGTTGTTAACCCTTTAGACGGAAACGCAACAGTGGAGCGTTTTTAAGATTTCCACTCTGGAGGGTGGGTTCATTTTTTTTGCGTTTTTAAGCCCCGAAAACGCTGTCGCAGTCTAAATTAAAGGCACATCTGATAAAATATTTTGTCGGTTTCACCCGGGAGCGTTGTCGTGTAAAGCCAGCCTAAATGAACATGAACCTAACCTCCTTCTCCGGTTTCTCAGTAGATTAGAACATGAAGAATTTACATCTCTTCAGTTATATGGGATGTAGAGCAGTGAGGGACTCTTTGATTGAAATCCACTCATCACCTTATTTATTAAACTGATATTAAACATACATAATAAACCATAATTGCTTATGAGATAAAATTGTCAACCATCCCTGGCTTGAGGTAGTTTACATGTGTGACAAACACAATCTTAAGTAATGCATGTATAACCAAAGAAAACAAATGGGTTAACATAAAGGTGTGACATACATGAGCATAATGACAATCACTTCTACTTTGACAATCAGTATGTATTCAAACAATTAACAACAATACCACTGTCTGTGATTGTGGAATACATTCATAAAGCAGCCAGTGTTTGAATCTGGCTGTAGTATTAATTAGTTAACCTTAACATATAAGTAGGTATAACTTAAGTGAGAGAAAGACTGCAGGGGGAAGAAAAGTCCATTCTTCTTTGTGGCCGTCATAAAGTCCTCCCTGTCTCTTCCACTCAGGATGATGTGAGTCAGGTATAGAGGCATTTACAAATATTTAGGGGCCAACTTGGAGTCAGCAGAGTAACCAGGGTTCATCTCAGAGGGCTGTCAGGAGGTGTGAGTGACACATGAATGTCCCTCAGAATGTAGACCTTCATTGACTGTGCTTTTTCCACACTTATTTCCTTATATGGGCAAGATAATGGCTTCCTTTAAGAATATGGTTAATACACTCATACAGTAGGCAATGTTTAACTTTGACTGTGACTCTGTTAGTGAGTTAGTTAGCCATAACATATAGAACAAATGAAGGGCAGATCTGTAGCATGGCTTGGGTACAGCGTGGCCAAAAAAATTATAAAAGGATCAATTGAATATTAACAAAATATGTGGGTCTAGGTAGAAAATGTAATTTTCCTGAAAACCATTCAAATGGATTTATAGCGTTTTGGAAAAGAGCTTCTCAAGTGATTCCCCCGTGTGGGATTCATACAGTTGATCATATCTTATCTGCAAAAAGGGTTAGAAAAAAAAAGGGTTAAAAGCAGCGTGATCCTCTTTAGTTAGTTAATGATTGATTAATGATAGATTAATGAAAGGTCATATATTCTCACTGTATTAATATATTCTAAATGAATCGGTTTACAGTCCAGGTTCAGTGTTCCCAGGTTCCTGCTGTAGAAGAGATATTGATCTCAGAGAGACAACCTGTCCTAATAAAGGAACATGGGTCACATCAATAACTAGTTTCACTGTGTTGAGGGCGTTTTCATAAGGAACCTCTGGTCCAGGAACGGAACTGAACTCACATTGGGTTGCAATGGAAAACGGTTTGGATTCAAACATTCCCTGTTTTGTGCTAAAAGGATGAGTTGTACCGATCTCTTGGGCTGTATGAGTGTAGTGTGTTGTGGAGGTTTATTGGTCACATCAGTGACTTATTGTTGGTTTTATGAGCGTCGATAACGGTTTAGTACACTGATCTTTACACTCTTGAGGCCAGTGACTCCACTCTGTGGAAGAGACGTTTCATTGGTTCCCGTTGTGAGGGAGAAACATTTCCTCCCTCACTAATCACAGTCGGCCTCTCTGAAAGGACACCGCGTTATCAACTGCTCACACGTGAGCAGTCTGTCGTGGTCAGACCGGGTACCGCCGAAAAACATTGAAAAAAGTAGAAAAACTTGACTGACACAAAACGTAGAAAAACAAAAAAAGGTTTAAAAAAATGTCGACTTGGGCGTGCTACTCTGAGATTGGTCATTAAGGAGCAGGTAGGTTGGACTGCAGTCATTGGGGATCGAACACAGAACCTTTCAGCTTGGTATCAAGCACCCTGTTAACGTTAAATAATAGTTTTTCATTCTTCTGTTTTAGGATTTGTCCTAACTCCAACCTCCTAGAAAATATATAACATATAAAACCCTTGCATTTGAACGAGTTTAAACTGTTATTATCCATGTCTTGTAGGAATGGCCTCTGCTACTTCCTCATCTGAGGAGGACTTTTCATGTTCCATCTGTCTGGAAGTGTTCGGGTTAATACCCTCTTATCAGGGATGGTCGATCGGTTTAGAAGTTCTGTACGAGTGAAAGAGCAGCCTTGTCAGTGTTTCCCACAGGATTTTGAGAGACTATGGTGGGTGGATCTCGGACCCTCTAGGGGGGTTGTATAGATACGAATGGTGAAAACACAAAATCAAGAGCATACATCTGAGCCATCAAAGAAATTAAGCAAACGTGGTTAACTGTGTTGAACTAGTTTATTTTTTAGAAAATAAAATAATAAATAATTAATCCCATCATCCCTATTTACAAACTTTGCACCCCGAATTCGGACATTTGATTTTCCTGGGCTTTGAGAAAAACAGCTCTAATGCCCTTTGGTAATTAAATGCCTCTGGACTCGGCCCATTGATCGAGACCCTCAGGCAGGCAGCCAGGTGCTCTCCTTGTAGCCTGTTACTAAGGTCTGATTTGACCTGAAAATGAAGATAACTGCAATTAGCCAAATGAATGAAAATATTTTGAGCACACTGCTCTTTTAATTAAGAAGAGTATGCAGTTCATCATGTAAGTACAATGAACCCTGTCCATTGTGGAGAAGTCTCTCTCACAGTTGACCCTTCAACTTTATTAACAAAAAAAGCCTGACGTTACATGGTGAGGCAACTTGCTCCTCAGATGCTGAAAATAATTAACGTTAGTTACAAGGCTCGCGAGTCGCGGGGCTCTCGTCCGCGACGCCTTGTAAACGATAAGTTAACTTACGTTGTCAGAGTCGCTGGTAATAACAAAGATTCTCTAACGTTATATTCATTTATACTTTCTGAACCGTCTCTGGTAATAACATTAACGTTAGATAATTAGCTAACGTTAGCTAGCTAGATACAACTTTACATACTTTTTCACGGCAAGCAGCCGGATATATCAGTCGACATAATCGAGACTAGCTAACGAACGTCAACTTTAATTATCAATAATAAACTTTTGCAGTAACGTTATCTGTTTGCTGTCGTACATTGATCAGGATAAAATTGTGTTTGAACTAGTGGATACTGTAAAGTTTGTTAACGTTACTTACCTCAAACGATGTGGTGTCCTGACGTCTCGGATGCTGTCAGGTAACGCTATTCCAGTGCGCGCACGTGTGCCGCGTACAGCGAGGAGGGGAGGGGCAGAGCCGGCTGACTGGGAGTGAGAGATGCTTTACTGAAGCAGCGGCGCGAAACACAAGTTACAGATCTTAATTATGTTATTATGAGAAGTGTAAGAATTTGTTTTGGTTCATTCTGAGACTGTGGTGGGACAAATTAGACCATGGCGGGCCGCCACAGTCTAAGTAATTAATGGGAAACACTGCTTGTGTTGAACCAGGAGAAGTTCCCTGTGACGTCTGTACTGGGACCCAGCTGAAGGCAGTGAAGTCCTGCTGAAGTCCTGGTTATATTCTTTTTAAAGAGCAATTGAACCCAAAATCGATGCCATTTTATCACTGTTACTATAAATAGACCAATCATCTAGAGAACATGAATGAAATCCTATGTTTTTTGTCTCCCCAAAACACGTGATTGTTCCACTCTGCTCCGAACGCAGGTGGTGTTCTTGAATTTCTTCCCAATCAGGGACTTCATATTGAACCTCTTCTTGGCTTTCCTCTGCTTGTAGCCCCACCAGTCCCTCCCTCTACTAACCTTGTGAGGAGATCCCAGGATCAGCTGGAGGAGACACTGAACATGGAGATGGAGAAGCTGGCTGACCTGAGATCAGCTCTAAACAAGCGTAAGTATCTGATTAGTTTGATTTAGGGCTGTCAATTGTACATTCAATATTCCAATACTAAAATAAAAATAAAATCTAACTATAAAATATAAAGATTTATTTTACAGAACAAAATTAAACATGTTAAATGTTTTTCCCTGAAGACAATGTTGTGAGTGCTGCAGTGTAAAGTGAGGTTGAAAACATGTTTGATGAAGCTACATAGCTTAAAGGGACACTGTGTAGGAATTACTCCCATCTCGTGGTAAAATTATATAGTGCATTCAAACGAATAGTGCTCGCTTTTTGAAATGGACATTGCAACCTGGTTGCAACTACGGTAGGCGGTATGTGCCAAGAAGCTATGACAACATGTCATCCAATACTACCTCATCAAGTTTTCTTTCAGGTGATGATGAGGTACGCTATTTCAAACAAACTTCAAACTCCATTGAATCAATAGTGTGAGCATGTATGAGTAAGTATTCCTCGAGCAAGATAGTGAATTATGTTGCCATGAATTGGTAACATTACTATGTCGTAGTCTAACCTATAGCATCAGTTAACAACTTGACACACAACACACATTTTTTACTAGTGCTTATATAACACATGAACTCTGCATAGTAATTAATTAATAAATTAGTAGTAATTAATAAGTAGTGATACATTCTTAATTTGTTTATTTTTACGATGTGCGTGCATTGTCAGATCATCATCATTAGGTGATTCAACGGTAGGGAGAGGACAGAGAGGCAGTGGGTCGGTGGGAGGTAGTAGGCAAGAAATGCAACCCTTATACAATCAAACAGAGCCTATGCTGCTATCCACCAACGAGGCTGTTTTGGCTTTTAACTCTACGTGTTCTACTGTTATGCTGCCTATGTAATGAATTACACAACCAAGCAATGAGAAAGGCTAGTAATTTAGACAGTAACATTGACTCACCTGTCGATAAGAAAGCAGGAATCTTCAGCGTCCCTTTGAAAATCGTAATCCTTCATTAGCGCTTTAAACCTGGGAAAAGCTACCCTGATGTTTACCCATGTCTTTTGAATTCACCGGTCATGTGGTCTTTTTAATTCCCTTTTTCGCCTTTTTGCCGATGAGGATTCCTTCTTCTGTGGCGTCACGTGGCACAAGTATGATCTTGCATTATGAATGAAAGTGCAGTGCAGGCTTTCCAATTTGCCGGGGCACTAGGGCAGCGACAAGGAGCTCTACGTTTCAGTCACGCTGGCTCTGAGCGAGAGCTGGCTGTGTTTTGGATCGATGCTACGATGCTAAAACTCCAACAACAGTAGCATAATGTGTAGCAATGCAGAATGAGTGGTTGTGTTGTCTTCTCAAACTGTTTTATATAAAAAGGAAAATAATTCTCAAAACAAAAGTATTTTCTTCAAGTATAATTTTTTACAATTTCAACACAAATTATATTAACTAAAACAATCATGGACAGAGAGCGAAAGCTCTCGTGTCCATACGTGTGGCTCTACGTGTTTAGCCGTAGCTAGTACCACCTAGCGCCTTTATAGTTTATCATAGTCCGGAAGAACATGGATGCCTCCATAGGACTTACCCGTTCAATGTAAATAATATAATATAAATAAGAAATTCTTCGCTCAGAAGGATGAGTCAGATTATTGGCAGAAGTGATTTTACACCAATGAGGACATAATTGTGGATGAAGACATTGATTTTAGCTAATACATTACTAATAATGCTACAGTGTCCCTTTAAGAGAAAAAAAGCAATTGATCGTGATTAATCACAGCAAATTGTGCGATCAATTGACAGCACTAAGATATACGTGTGTGTGTGTGTGTGTGTACACACACCTACCAGTTCTCTGGTCCAACAGTTAAGGGCTGATTATGCAGACGCTTCGACGCAGTCGTGAACCTTAATGGTTCTGCGTCGGGTTTTAGTGAGCGGACCAATCACATCCCTTGCTGCTGCGTTGCCTCGACGGAAGCTGACATTTTTTGGGAAGCTCATGTCAGGCCCTTGTGGTGGATGCAAGGAGGGTCTGCAAGGACGTAACTGTGTGTTCACACCAAATGCAACGGCGCGACACGATTCCATACAAAGTCAGGCAAACAAGGTTCACAAGGATTTGCAGCGCGAAATATGTTGCTGAAGTTGAAATATTTCAACTTTGCCACGGCATTCGCGTGAGACAGCCAATCAGCGTTCACTCCCTGGGTGAAGTAACGTGGGTGAAGTAACGTAAAACAGCCAATCAGCGTTCAACCAGCCGGGCCAACCGTTCCCTGCACTCCGCAGTGAACCGCAGCTTGGAGGAGAAAGTGATTGTTGCCGTTTGCGACTCCTGGAGCTCTATATATAATATGATATGATATAATATAATACATAAATATCTATATGATATAATATATATGATATATATAATATCAAGGCACAAAGCTGTGTGTGCCTCCCCACACACACACACACACACACATCCCTAACCCATAAACGACGGACATTCCGACATCTCTCCCTCTTCCACAACAGGTAAAGACATGCAATGGTGGTTATCTTGGCCATGGTTGATGAGAATGAATTGGCATAAAGCACCGTTGGCGGGCAAAAGATGTTGCATGACAAAATTCGCCTGACATAAGGCGAAAAATGTGTCTTTTGGTGTGAACACACAGTTAGGGGTCCGTAAGTTCCGTAAAATGTTCATGTAGTGTAATTATTGAGGGAGTAAATGCACTTTATACATTTGTTCTTGTTTCAATGTTTTGATTGGGACAGCCACTCACACACACATGGGATTTCTAATTAACTTCAAGTACGCGGACTACGTACTCGCAGATTTGGAAGTACGTACTTGGCAAGTCCGGACTTCTAAGTACAGACTCCCGAGAACGCGAGTACGCACCTGCAATTGGAACAGCAGCGGACTGGATGCACAGCAGCGGACTCGATGCACCACCTCTACTCTGTTAACTGCTTTACGGCCTCATGTAGGCATATACTACTGAACAATATGAACAAATTATATAAAACTAAGCCCCAGCCTCTTTCATTTTAAAATAGTATGTTAATATTTTGAATGAATATGAATGAAAACATATGCTTGTCGTGTGTATTTATATACACACAACTTTTTATATGTAGGGTACATATGCGCGTGTCTAACTGCCTATGTAGTTGGAGAGTAGGCTATTATACGAATAATAATAATAATAATAATGAATGAGCGAGAAATTACACAGAGTAGAATAGAAAAACACACACACACACACACGATCGGATGGATCCGACCGGGATTTTCGTTGCCGTTGCAATGGGTTTCCTCTATCAGCGACGTATACAATATAAACTAATTATATAAAACAAAACCCCAGCCTCTTTAATTTGAAAATAGTATGTCAATAATTTGAATGAATAGGCCTACATTTTTGTTATATATGTAAAATGTTCCTATATATAGCCTATTATTATAGCTTACATACTAATATTTTAAAACATGGGAATGCGAAATGCATCCTGGGATATTTAACGGTCCCAAGTCCACACAAGTCACCTCCGATACATCCTCGGTAGAACGGCCTCATCGAGAACGCATCGAGAACACTTCCGGGTTTTACGACAGTACTTGCATACTTGGAATTGGAACAGTGCTTGGGCTGCCACTGATGATGTTTACCGAGAATGCAAGTACACGAGCACACATGAGAACGCGAATTGAGAAATGGCTAGAGACTAACAAAGACCACACTACCCTCCACCACGTGACTTTAACCAGACTCCTCCAGAGTGCTGTGATGTCCACTGATTGCTCAACGAGCAACAGCTGAGTCAGAAGACTAGAGCAAGACCAACTGAAAACGAATCCGGAATGAAACTAAAACTGTGATTCTGAAAAAAGTATGAATGATATCGAAATTCTGTTTACATATTTTTGAAGGTACAAATGTGTAGATTTGTTTAATTGTTTGAACGATGGTAAACGGTAATGATGGTCATTTTGACCAAGTTATGATGTCTTAAGCGGTTGAAGAGGATGAAGCATGAATCAGCATTTTTTGAATTTTCCAATGGAAACGAATGGGGGTATTTTGGGCGAATAACCTGGAATATCTCGGGAATTATAAATAATATCATGTCTTGTTCTCCCGTCAGATGCCTGTGAACTCACACTGGACCCAAACACAGCCCACAGACGACTCTCTCTGTCTGAGGACAACAGAAAGGTGACGAGGGTCAGAGAGGACCAGTCGTATCCGGATCACCCAGAGAGATTTGACTGCCTGTACCAGGTGTTGTGTAGAGAGGCTCTGACTGGTCGCTGTTACTGGGAGGTAGAGTGGAAAGGATTGGTTTATATAGGAGTGACATACAGAGGAATCACTAGGGGAGGAACGGGTGGTGACAGCTGGCTTGGAATGAACGACAAGTCCTGGATTCTTCATTGTTATGATGGTCGTTACTCTGCCCAGTACAACGGTAGAGATACAGCCATACGTCTCCTCCCCGCTGGCTCTACCAGAGTAGGAGTGTATCTGGACCGGCCTGCTGGCACTCTGTCCTTCTACAGAGTGTCCCGAGGTGTAGGAGGGTCCTCAGACACACTGACACACATCCACACCTTCAGGTCCACCTTCACCCAGGAGGACCTCCTCCCTGGGTTTATGGTTTATGGTTCAGACACTGAGGGATCCTCAGTGTCTCTGTGTCGGTTGTAGAAAGAAAAAACGGGCGGAGGGGGGGCGGGCGCACACACACAGACACACACACACACACACACATATACACGTAAGCACACACACACACACACACACCCCCGTCGTCGTCCGGGGCTGTGGGCGAGCAGGGGTCCACGTACTCAGTGACTCAGCGTCTCTGTGTCGGTTGTAGGAAAAAAAAAAGGGCAGGCGGGCGGGCACACACACACACATGTACACAAACACAAACGCCCGCACACACACACACACATACAAATACACACACACAGACACACACACACACACACACACAGCTTCTGCGTTAGAGGATGGGTGTCTTTTGATGGAGGCCTGAGAGGACTGATGACTCAGAGTCTCTGTGGCAGTTATAGTCTCTCGCTCTCTATTTTACTCTCACTCTCTCTCTCTCTATCCCTCTCACTCTTTCTTTCTCGTCTCCCTCTCCCCCTCCTCCCCCCCCGTCTCCCTCTCCTCCCCCCCCCTCTCCCTCTCCCCCTCCTTTTTATGGGGCTTCCTAAAAGTTGATGCTGGTAAACCATGAAAGGAAGAGACTTTTAAGATCTTCCATAGGGTTACCTGAGCAGGTTTTATTAAGATTTCATTTTTAATTTGAAATGTATATTAAATACCTATTGATGGTAAATCACATGTTTTTTTTATGCTACAATATTTGTCCATTTTCATACATTACCATATTTTATTCTCCAGGGCTCTGATCATCACTTTTGTCCTAATCCTAACAAGGATGATTTAGATGAGATTAGATTCATTAGGATCCCGATTAGCAACACACCAGAGAGAGAGCTAGTCTTCCTGGGTCCCAAACATCAAATATAGACAACAGACAATCACTTGTTTGACCTTATGTCAAACTCAAATAGAAATAGACTAATAAAAAAGTTAAAAAAAGATATGAAGGCTACAAAAAGAAATGACAACATTAAAAATGTATATACATTATGGACCACATGATTTTTTTGCAGACTTTTTAAAGTTGTATTTGCTATTTTTGCTAGAACGTATGTTTTTTTGGTTGTTCATTCCATAATGAAATAGTTGTGTAAATGATGGTATTTTTCAGTAGATTGGACCTCGGTCTGGGTAAAGCTAGCTGTCCTTTACTTGCTCCTCTAGTGCTATGACCGTGTCTGTCAGACACACTGACTAGACCTTCAGCAAAGAAGGCGGGTCTTTTGCAGTTTAAGACTGACCTTAGGAACAACAAGAGGTTAAGAGAGATTGTTTGTTTTACTGTGAGCCATGAAAGGCTAGTATGCATTACTTCAGTGTTAGTGTGAATAGAGCAGCTCGGTGCCAAAGGAACCTGATTTAAAGCAGGTTTTATATTTCATTCATAATAACCAGGAGGTCTGTGTTGTAAATGACTTTAAACTGAGTATTGATTCCTGGTGTTCTGTTGGGAACCAAACGGCAGCAGAACATGTTCAGTTATTAAAGATACGTGCACACCTGTTTATGATTAGTAAAGTCTGCAGCTTCTATTGTTTCAGTCCTTGTGTTTATTGTGTACATGTAAGGGACTATTTTTCTGTTGCATTTGTTAATGAAGCATAATTTTAATAAACAACTCAGTGGATC
Source organism: Micromesistius poutassou (assembly GCF_964030765.1). NCBI lineage: Eukaryota > Metazoa > Chordata > Actinopteri > Gadiformes > Gadidae > Micromesistius > Micromesistius poutassou. The sequence continues at coordinate 130,864 of NW_028180242.1, read as the reverse complement.
CAACTGAATGTTCTCGTGTGTTCAGCCCATCATCATTCTCCTTTTATTACTAAATAATGTTACATAAGTGCCTTAAGAATAATAATTTGTTAATCAGAAATTATAAATAAAACAGCAAATGTTGTTCTGATATTATTCTGGGACCTCCTCCCTGGGTTTTGGTTGGGGGGGGGGGGGCGGTGCCTCAGTGTCTCTGTGTCCATTGTAGAAAGAAACCACAGACAGACGGCCGGACACACACACACACACACACACATGGGATTGGGATCACTTCCGAGTGGTCGCAGTGATCCCAATCCCAGTGTGTGCAGTGTATCATGCGTTGCTATGGTGCATCAGGTGCATGCTGGGAGGTGTAGTTCTTAGTGTTTCTCAGGTGCATGCTGGGAGGTGTAGTTCTTCATGTCTCTCAGGTGCATGCTGGGAGGTATAGTTCTTAGTGTCTCAGGTGCATGATGGGAGGTGTACTTCTTACTGTCTCTCAGGTGCATGCTGGGAGGTGTAGTTCTTACTGTCTCTCAGGTGCATGCTGGGAGGTGTAGTTCTTAGTGTCTCTCAGGTGCATGCTGGGAGGCGTAGTTCTTCATGTCTCAGGTGCATGCTGGGAGGCGTAGTTCTTAGTGTCTCTCAGGTGCATGCTGGGAGGCGTAGTTCTTCCTGTCTCTCAGGTGCATGCTGGGAGGTGTAGTTCTTAGTGTCTCAGGTGCATGATGGGAGGTGTACTTCTTACTGTCTCTCAGGTGCATGCTGGGAGGTGTAGTTCTTACTGTCTCTCAGGTGCATGCTGGGAGGTGTAGTTCTTAGTGTCTCTCAGGTGCATGCTGGGAGGCGTAGTTCTTCATGTCTCTCAGGTGCATGCTGGGAGGCGTAGTTCTTAGTGTCTCTCAGGTGCATGCTGGGAGGCGTAGTTCTTCCTGTCTCTCAGGTGCATGCTGGGAGGTGTAGTTCTTAGTGTCTCTCAGGTGCATGCTGGGAGGTGGCAGTGAGTTGAAGTAGGGGTGCTGTAGCCCCCCCAGGGCGGAGACCCGGTCGCGGGGGGGGGGGGGGGGGGCGTCCTGCAACGACCATGCAGGACGAGGTAATAACGACCCCCACAACCAAACCAGGAGAGGATAATGTTACAACCAAGGCAAATAAAATATTAACCGTAGACTCTGATGTACCTACGACTACAAATCAGTCAATCCTTTCTGAAGTAATGAACAAAATCAGAAACAGTCATTTTTCGACAATGAGAACACAGATCAAACATGAGCCCATTAAAACAGTCGTTGTGCTAAAACCACAACTACTGCTGTACCGGCTGTACAAGGGGTCTGAAACTGTATAAGAAACCATGTCAACCTGTATTCAGGACTCACTCTGCTAGAGAGGAGTCTAATGTATGCATGCATTAAAACCTAGGACATTTTGCTTTCCAATGTATTGTGTGCTTTACTGCAGTGGGAATCTCACCTGGCCCAGACGCAATCTCTGTTAAAGGGGAATGGCCACGACGGTAGTCAGCTTAAAGAGGGTCATGTGTTTAATGTGCTACTCGCATATAATGAGTGTTTATTCCACAGCCAGGATGAAGTGGTGGCAGATCAGTCAAAGTCCTTCTAGGCAAGTCCTCTCACTCGCGGCCATCTTGGCCACGCCTTTCGGGCAGCTATTTGGTCTCAACAAGACCAGGGCCCTGTCTAATGAATAGGGAGAGAGCTGGATCTCCATTTTCCGAGATCTAAGGGGCATAAAAAACACATGTTTGAAATCACGATGAAAAACAGACTAAAATCGCTGAAAGGGTTTGGTGGTTTTGTATCAAATTAACGTTTTAAAAGCCCTTTTTCTTACAGGTAATCTTGGACTGCGCATGCGCAATGCTTCACGACACAGTTTTCATTGACGGCATAACGACACCGGCACTGCACTGACAGCAAGTCAGCTTTAAAAGTTAGCTTTTGCTGCCGAGCCAACAAGATAACAGGTAGTCCAAGTTTCCCAGTCCATGCTGCTTGTGCCGCTTCCAGCTGCTGGTTCTTCCCTCCTGATTGAAAATAATAAGTGTCGCAAAAAGCGTGACCGCGTAGGACCTGCAAAACGATTGGAGCAACGGCACCGGAAGAGGCGGGACACGTGCAAACAACGGCCGTCTTGGCGTTACGGAGTTCCCCCGTGCATTTCAATGGGTGGTTTCTTCAGCGGTGCGTCTCCTCCTCCTATAGCGTCTCTGGATCAGTTGTGGTCGTGTGGTGACGAGACTCTCAGATCCACACTCCCTACAGTTTGGAAAGGGAGGCGGTGCGAGGCTGCCAGCAGTGACCCACGTTGTGCTGATCCCTCATAAAGGACGACCACACCAGCTTAGGAGACGCTGACAAAGGTAGGAGGGAAAGAGCGGCCCGGAGCCAGAGATACAAACGGAGCGGAGAGGACCACCCAGGGGAGCAGCCCGTAAACACAAGGCTAGGAACCAGGGAGCAGGAGGGGGTGAAGCTCTCTCCCCAATGATCGGGCTGGTAAAGAACGCAGACCGGATGAACTGCGTTTATTATAACCAACAGAGGTTCATTGATTACACGGACGACGCTTTATCTGCGCTAGGTGAGCAGCTGCGTGCCACAAGACAAATGACTTTGGAAAAAACAGGCAAGCCCTGTGATTGGTTACTGGCGGAACAAGGAGGAGTCTGTGCTCTTATAGGAGAAATGTGCTGCACCTTGTTAAATAATTAATTATATTATTATTTAATAAGTATAATAATATATAATAATTATATAATCATATTTATTTGATTATAATTATATTAATAAAGTTACAAATTAAAAACGTTCCCACACACGCTTTGATTCACAGCCAGTCAACGCCTGCCCTCTGGTGGACAAAACGAGAACTGCACGCAGCATATATTTTGTGGTCAGGAACGAGTTGAACTTCGCTTAATCTCTAAAAATAAAAATATATAACTACACATTACAGGCCACAATACAAGACGAACACCGCTGTTTTTAAAGTTTTGATTTTTTTCATACAATAAGTTATAAATTAAAAAATATTCCCACACACGCCAATATTCAGTCGGTCAACGCCTGCCCTCTGGTGGACAAAACGAGAACTGCACGCAGCATATATTTTCTGTGGCCAGGAAGGCGAATTCATACGAGTTGAACTTCGGTTAAGCTCTGAAAAACATGAAACTGTATTAAAACACGTCGTGTGTAGAAAACGGGAGTAGAGCAACGTTAGACTCGTCTGCAAATTAAAATATAAGCTCCAACTCAATACTTGCGTTTAAAGTTGCTGGTCGGACTGTACACAATGACCCGCCCACGGAGGAGGAAGTCTAGATCCGGATATCCGTTATCGGCTCCACCGGTGGGCGGGATATATCGTCCCCATGGTTACCGTCGCTCCTTATCACGCCACAGGTCACCCAGATCGGTGTTCAAAGAAACGCAATTCATGTAATAAAATAAACCTAACAGCATCACGCCTGTTGTTAAGATTGTGATTATATTTTAGATTTAATCTATCTATTTTAGATCTATTTTTAAATGCGTGTGTGTGTGTGTGTAATGTAAAATGGGAACAGACTGAATAATATGTGTTTTATATGAACACTGTCTAATAAAGGTGTAATGTAAAACGGGAACAGACTGAATAATATATGTTTTATATGAACACTGTCTAATAAAGGTGTAATGTAAAATGGGAACAGACTGAATAATATATGTTTTATATGAACACTGTCTAATAAAGGTGTAATGTAAAACGGGAACAGACTGAATAATATATGTTTTATATGAACACTGTCTAATAAAGGTGTAATGTAAAACGGGAACAGACTGAATAATATATGTTTTATATGAACACTGTCTAATAAAGGTGTAATGTAAAACGGGAACAGACTGAATAATATATGTTTTATATGAACACTGTCTAATAAAGGTGTAATGTAAAATGGGAACAGACTGAATAATATATGTTTTATATGAACACTGTCTAATAAAGGTGTAATGTAAAATGGGAACAGACTGAATAATATATGTTTTATATGAACACTGTCTAATAAAGGTGTAATGTAAAATGGGAACAGACTGAATAATATATGTTTTATATGAACACTGTCTAATAAAGGTGTAATGTAAAATGGGAACAGACTGAATAATATATGTTTTATATGAACACTGTCTAATAAAGGTGTAATGTAAAACGGGAACAGACTGAATAATATATGTTTTATATGAACACTGTCTAATAAAGGTGTAATGTAAAATGGGAACAGACTGAACAGCGACATCTAGTGGCGAGGAACGGGACCGCACGCAAAGCGGGATTAAAACGGGGAGTTTAAAACGCACACACGTTCTGTTTGTACGAATAAAACGCATGATCATACTATATGTTGTAATAATCTGAGGTGTATTGATCAACGGAAGACACAGGTGGAGTTAAAGGTGTTGATTTAATGGCTTGTTTTACCACCCTGCTAAAACAGGGCGTCCGTCCCCCAAAAGAGTCCCCGACTTTAGTTCCGCAGTCGAGCAGCAAAACTGTACCTGTTGTAACTAACAATCAACTAATGTCTGTCTGTCTGTCTAATTATATACTAATTATAAAGAGTATTTACTATAACTTCATAAGACTAATTATAAAGAGTATTTGCTATAACTTTATAAGACTAATTATAAAGAGTATTTACTATAACTTTATAAGACTAATTATAAAGAGTATTTACTATAACTTTATAAGACTAATTATAAAGAGTATTTACTATAACTTTATAAGACTAATTATAAAGAGTAATGAAGCTTTAATAGAAGAGTTCAACAGCTTTATTATTTATTATTTGTTCCTATAACTATATCAGCCTCATTATAACAGGAAATTATGTTACGATGCCTAGCAATTATGTTATGTTAATTACATGTTAGTAGAACCACACACACACACACACACACACACACACACACACACACACACACACACACACACACACACACACACACACACACACACACACACACACACCGTGTGTCCGTGGGGGCGGGGCCAGGAGAGGACGCGTTGTTGAGGAAACTAAACTTAAGCCGTTTCTCAATACCAAGTACGCGGACTACGTTCTCGCGGACTTGGAAGTACGTACTTGGCAAGTCCGGACTTTCAAGTTCAGACTTCCGAGAACGCGAGTACGCACCTGCAATTGGAACAGCAGCGGACTGGATGATGCATTCTGGGATATTTAACGGTCCCAAGTCCACACGAGTCACCTCCGATGCGTCCTCGGTAGAACGGCCTCATCGAGAACGCATCGAGAACACACACGGGTTTTACGACAGTACTTGCGTACTTGGAATTGGAACAGTGCTTGGGCTACCACTGATGACGTTTATCGAGAACGCAAGTACACGAGAACACACGAGAACGCAAATTGAGAAACGGCTTCTCTCTCCCCACGCTCCAAATGAGAAACTGGGAGTTAGAGGAAGACATTTTCTCCTCTTCCGTCTGAGGAGGAGCAGAAGGAGGAGGAGGAGGAGGAGGAGAGGGGTACATTAGATCCACTCTGAGGAGGAGGAGGAGGAGGAGAGGGGTACATTAGATACACTCTGAGGAGGAGGAGGAGGAGGAGAGGGGTACATTAGATCCACTCTGAGGAGGAGGAGGAGGAGGAGGAGAGGGGTACATTAGATACACTCTGAGGAGCAGGAGCAGCAGGAGGAGGTCAGAGCTCCAGCTCCTGCTCTCTCTCGGTGTCTGGAACGTCGCTGTCACACAAACATTCCATCTCCCCCAGACCAGAGAGTGTGAGCAGTGGACCTGAGCTCAACGCTGCCCCCGTGTGGCGCTAGAAACTAACTGCAGGCTGGATCACATTCACTCATTGTTCACATTTTAAAGCCGCTTCAAACTGAAACTCGACCGCTTCATCGTTAAAGTCGACCCTTGGAGACAGCGTCAGTCATACCGTCAAAGCCCTCTGATTGGCTAGAAGGACAGGAGTAGGGCGGGGCTAAGGGAGGTTACCCGGTCTGTCATTGGTCAGCAGGCTCACCCCCCCCCCGGCCAGCTCTGCTCCTCTCTGAGGACCTAGGAGAGCACCACGACGGCAGGAAACGTTGATTGATTCATCCGTTAGTGTAGCTGACTGGAGATCAGTGAGATTCATGTTTATCTTTCTGTCACACTCCAACAGCTCAATAAAGACGTCGTGACGTGGTCTCAACACGTGGGCGGGGCCTAAAGGAGAGAGCGCTTTATGCGTCGACTGCTTCCAGTGTCGTGTTGCTCAGACTACAGACTGATGTGCTTCTTGTTTAGTGGACGACACAGAACATGAGGAGCTTTAAAAAAGAAAACGTCCACGTACTAAACCACCGGTCTTAACAGCGCTCTGAATAATCCTGAGTGGATTATTCCCCTGAGTGGTCGGCCCGTTAACAGAGCGGACTCAGCGCCCACATCTTCCTCAGCTGTTCCATGACGTCGTCTGTCCCGGGAAACGCTGGCAGCCCCCCCTGGAGCATCTCCGTGGACACGCCCCCCGCCCCCCTGGAGGAGACAGGGTCAGAGGTCAGAGGTCAGAGTCAGGGTTAGGGTCAGGGTTAGGGGAAGGGGGGATATGGGAGGGGGGAGGTTAGGGTATAAAGATTGGACTGCATGACACTCAAGTCATCCTGTCCAGTGTGTAGAAGGGTCGACGTGAGATCCAGATGCTAGATCGCTCCAGGCTCTTGCTGTATTGAACACCCACTTTGTTATCCTCTTTGATTTAGGCCACAGACTTGAGTCATCCAGAAACGTCCGACCAAAAGACACTCCAGGGTGTTTCAGGAAGAGTAGCGTCCTCCTATAGCTGAAAATTAAAATGTTCAGGTAATACAAGCCAAGTAGAAGTGTGTGTGTGTGTGTGTGTGTGTGTGTGTGTGTGTCTTCTGATTGCCAATTGCATTGTTTTTAGCTCGTACACAACTGCTATCCAGACGGTTTTAAACAACACATCAAACCTGGTTTCACTGAACCCACCGTAACACATCATCTTAAACGTGTCCTCTAACAATCAAACAGACTCACGGCGTTGCCTCTCTGGTGCTTCCCGGTGGACGCTGACTGAGTGCATTCAGACGGCGCACGTGTCCGCCATTCCTCCTCCACAGGTGAGTCTGACAGGAAGTGACGTCACCGGAAGTGGCTCAACCGGAAGTGACGTCATCGCAAAACCTCAAACGGACTAAATAACACGAATTGATACATTGGCTAATTTAAACTAAATTTATTTATTTATTATTATTATTTATTATATTTATTATTTAAACTTAATTATGTAACTAACTTATTACTTACTAGCTTAATTATTCCACGGCTCTTGGAATAATGTGTGCGTGTGTGTGTGTGTGTGTGTGTGTGCCAACAAGTTTATATACAGTTTATATTACCACAAACACTCCAAACACTCAAGTATTGCTATAGATATCTTTTTTTTAATTCTTTTTTATTCTCATTTTCATTTAAACAGTAAACCCCCCCCCCCCCTCCGGGGGTTTACTCACAGTTGGGGACAAGGGGAACTTCAGGGAGGAGATTGCGACAGTAGCCCTCGGACTGAGAGTGTGAACCTCCTCAAAAATCTCTCACGGGGCGCAAGTGTGTGGTCGTGTAGCATAACCGCGTGAAGTTCCTCTAGTGGCCGCCAGATGGCGCCAGGGTGCCGCTGGTACAGCCACAATAACTTAAAATAATAATAATACATTCGGTTTATATATAATATATTTGATGTAGCGCTCTTCCATGTACTCAAAGACGCTTTACGGAGTGAACAAAAAAAAGAATGATTAAATATAATCTAAATAATAAATAATACTAATTGAATAAGAACGTATATTAGTAGATAAGAAGTGATAAGAAGTTCCTCTAGTCGCCGCCAGATGGCGCCAGGGTACCGCTTGGTAGAAAACAGCCACAATAACTTAAAACTTTAAATAATAATGATAATACATTCGGTTTAAATATGATATATTTTATGTTGCGTATGTAGCGTTTTTCCATGTACTCAAACACGCTTTACAGAGTGAACACAATAATAATAATAATAATAATAATCATAATAAATAAATAATAATTGAATAAGAACGTAGTTAGAAGTAATCGCTGCCTTCTGTGAGGGAGAGCGAGAGGGAGGGAGGGAGAGGAGAGCAGGTTTGATTCCAGTGGTCTCGTCTCGTGGTTCTCACCAGACCAAACTGGGGCTGGGGGAGGCGGCACACCTGCTGCTCGTTGACCAATCAGGTTGAACCAGCCTCACGAACGCATCACTCTGACCCACAGTGTGAGTGTGTGAGTGAGAGGGGGAGAGAGGGGGAGGGAAGGAAGGAAGGGAGGAAGGAAGGAGAGACGGGGGAGGGAGAAAGGGAGAGAGGGGGAAGGGAGCAAAGGAGAGAGTGAGGGGGGCGAGAGGGAGGGAAAGAGGGAGGAAAAGATGGAGGGAGGGGGAGAGGGGGATAAAATGGGGGAGAGAAAGGGAGAAAAGGGGGGAGAAAATGGAGAAAGGGGAGAGAAAAAGGAAGAGAAAATGGAGCGAAAGTGGGAGAGAGAAAGGGAGACTAAATGAAAATGGAGAGAAAGGGGGAGAGAGAGAGAGACTCTCTCACCTGTCCCTGAGTCAGTCTGATTGGACGCTGGGGCTGGGGGAGGCTGCACACCTGCTGCTCGTTGACCAATCAGTGGTCAGCAGGTTAACGGACGCTCACTCTGAGCCACAGTGTCGTCCAATCACAGGGAGAGGGTCGGGCTCACAGAGGGAACGTTGCGTCGGGAATCGAACCCGGAACCTCTGAGACACCGCAGACACTACAATGTCCCGCCCCCACTTATGACCGGAGACTACACTCTCTCTCCTTCTCTCCCTCTCTCCTGAGGGAGGGAGAGAGGGAGGGAGAGGGAGAGAGAGGGGGAGAGGGAGAGAGGGGGAGAGAGAGGGGGGAGGGAGAGAGAGAGAGAGAGGGGGGAGGGGGGGAGGGAGAGAGAGGGGGAGGGAGGGGGGGGAGGGAGGGAGAGATGGAGGGGGAGACACAGAGACACTAACCCCACTGTGGCTCAGAGTGAGCGTCCGTTAAGCTGCTGTGGTGGCTAGCGGCCGTGTTTGGGTTAGCCTCGCGGCGCGGTGGCTAGCGGCCATGTTTGGGTTAGCCTCGTTGTGCGGTGGCTAGCGGCCGTGTTTTGGTTAGCCTCGCGGTGGCTAGCGGCCGTGTTTGGGTTAGCCTTGCGGTGGCTAGCGGCCGTGTTACCCTCGCACCGAGAGCCCTTAGAGCCGATAGTACAGTAGGTACAGGCACATTAGAGTCTTAAAGGTAAAGGCACATTACAGCATTAAAGGTACCCTATGGATTCCATTACAGCATTGTATTAAACGACTATATTACATTAAATTATATTCATACATTATAACAGTGTGTGTGTCTTGGTCTGACTGTGTGTGTGTGTGTGTGTGTGTGTGTGTGTGTGTGTCTCACAGTGTTTGTGGCTAGCGGCCGTGTTTGGGTTAGCCTCGCCGCGCGGTGGCTAGCGGCCGTGTTTGGGTTAGCCTCGCGGCGCGGTGGCTAGCGGCCGTTTTTGAGTTAGCCTCGCGGCGCGGTGGCTAGCGGCCGTGTTTGGGTTAGCCTCGTGGTGGCAAGCGGCCGTGTTTGGGTTAGCCTCGCGGCGCGGTGGCCAGCGGCCGTGTTTGGGTTAGCCTCATTGGCGCGGTGGCTAGCGGACGTGTTTGGGTTAGCCTCGCGGCGCGGTGGCTAGCGGCCGTGTCTGGGTTAGCCTTGCGGTGGCTAGCGGCTGTTTTTGGGTTAGCCTTGCAACACGGTGGCTAGCAGCCGTGTTCAAGTTAGCCTCACGGCGCGGTGGCTAGCGGCCGTGTTTGGGTTAGCCTCACGGCGCGGTGGCTAGCGGCCGTGTTTGAGTTAGCCTTGCGGCGTGGTGGCTAGCGTCCGTGTTTGGGTTAGCCTCGTGGTGGCTAGTGGCCGTGTTTGGGTTAGCCTCACGGTGGCTAGTGGCCATGTTTGTGTTAGCCTCACGGTGGCTAGCGGCCCTGTTTGGGTTAGCCTCGTGGCGCGGTGGCAAGCGGCCGTGTTTGGGTTAGCCTCACGGCGCGGTGGTTAGCGGCCGTGGTTGGGTTAGCTTCGCTGCGCGGTGGCTAGCGGACGTGTTTGGGTTAGCCTCATTGGCGCGGTGGCTAGCGGACGTGTTTGGGTTAGCCTCATTGGCGCGGTGGCTAGCGGACGTGTTTGGGTTAGCCTCGCGGCGCGGTGGCTAGCGGCCGTGTTTGGGTTAGCTTTGCGATGCGGTGGCTAACAGCCGTGTTTGGGTTAGCCTCGTGGTGGCTAGTGGCCATGTTTGGGTTAGCCTCACGGTGGCTAGTGGCCATGTTTGGGTTAGCCTAGCGGCGCGGTGGCAAGCGGCCGTGTTTGGGTTAGCCTCACGGTGGCTAGTGGCCGTGTTTGGGTTAGCCTCGCGGCGGGGAGGTTAGCGGCCGTGGTTGGGTTAGCTTCGCTGCGCGGTGGCTAGCGGCCGTGTTTGGGTTAGCCTCGCGGCGAGGTGGCTAGCGGACGTGTTTGGGTTAGCCTTGCAACACGGTGGCTAGCAGCCGTGTTCAAGTTAGCCTCACGGCGCGGTGGCTAGCGGCTGGGTTTGGGTTTGCCTCACGGCGCGGTGGCTAGCGGCCGTGTTTGGGTTAGCCTCGCGGCGAGGTGGCTAGCGGACGTGTTTGGGTTAGCCTCGCGGCGCGGTGGGTAGCGGCCGTGCTCGGGTTAGCCTCGCGGCGCGGTGGTTAGCGACTGTGTTTGGGTTAGCTTTGTGGTGGCTAGCGGCCGTGTTTGGGTAAGCCTCATTGGCGCGGTGGCTAGCGGACGTGTTTGGGTTAGCCTCGCGGCGCGGTGGCAAGCGGCCGTGTTTGGGTTAGCCTCGCGGCACGGTGGCTAGCGGCCGTGTTTGGGTTAGCTTTGCGACACGGTGGCTAGCGGGCGTGTTTGGGTTAGCCTCGCGGCGCGGTGGCTAGCGGCCGTGGTTGGGTTAGCCTTGCAACACGGTGGCTAGCAGCCGTGTTCAAGTTAGCCTCACGGCGCAGTGGCTAGCGGCTGTGTTTGGGTTAGCCTCGCGGCGCGGTGGCAAGCGGCCGTGTTTGGGTTAGCCTCGTGGTGGCTAGTGGCCATGTTTGGGTTAGCCTCACGGTGGCAAGTGGCCATGTTTGGGTTAGCCTCGCGGCGCGGTGGCAAGCGGCCGTGTTTGGGTTAGCCTCACAGTGGCTAGTGGCCGTGTTTGGGTTAGCCTCGCGGCGGGGTGGCTAGCAGCCGTGTTAGCCTCGCGGCGTGGTGGCAAGCGGCCGTGTTCCGGTTAGCCTCACGGCGCGGTGGTTAGCGGCCGTGGTTGGGTTAGCTTCGCTGCACGGTGGCTAGCGGCCGTGTTTGGGTTAGCTTTGCGATGCGGTGGCTAACAGCCGTGTTTGGGTTAGCCTCGTGGTGGCTAGTGGCCATGTTTGGGTTAGCCTCACGGTGGCTAGTGGCCATGTTTTGGTTAGCCTCGCGGCGCGGTGGCAAGCGGCCGTGTTTGGGTTAGCCTCACGGTGGCTAGTGGCCGTGTTCAAGTTAGCCTTACGGCGCGGTGGCTAGCGGCTGTGTTTGGGTTAGCCTCACGGCGCGGTGGCTAGCGGCCGTGTTTGGGTTAGCCTCGCGGCGCGGTGGCTAGCGGCCGTGTTCGGGTTAGCTTCGCTGCGCGATGGCTAGCGGCCGTGTTTGGGTTAGCCTCGCGGCGAGGTGGCTAGCGGACGTGTTTGGGTTAGCCTTGCAACACGGTGGCTAGCGGGCGTGTTTGGGTTAGCCTCGCGGCGCGGTGGCTAGCGGCCGTGGTTGGGTTAGCCTTGCAACACGGTGGCTAGCAGCCGTGTTCAAGTTAGCCTCACGGCGCGGTGGCTAGCGGCTGTGTTTGGGTTAGCCTCGCGGCGCGGTGGCAAGCGGCCGTGTTTGGGTTAGCCTCGTGGTGGCTAGTGGCCATGTTTGGGTTAGCCTCACGGTGGCAAGTGGCCATGTTTGGGTTAGCCTCGCGGCGCGGTGGCAAGCGGCCGTGTTTGGGTTAGCCTCACAGTGGCTAGTGGCCGTGTTTGGGTTAGCCTCGCGGCGGGGTGGCTAGCAGCCGTGTTTGGGTTAGCTTCGCTGCGCGGTGGCTAGCGGACGTGTTTGGGTTAGCCTCATTGGCGCGGTGGCTAGCGGACGTGTTTGGGTTAGCCTCGCGGCGCGGTGGCTAGCGGCCGTGTTTGGGTTAGCCTCATTGGCGCGGTGGCTAGCGGACGTGTTTGGGTTAGCCTCGCGGCGCGGTGGCTAGCGGCCGTGTTTGGGTTAGCTTTGCGATGCGGTGGCTAACAGCCGTGTTTGGGTTAGCTTCGCTGCGCGGTGGCTAGCGGCCGTGTTTGGGTTAGCCTCACGGCGCGGTGGCTAGCGGCCGTGTTTGTGTTAGCCTTGCGGCATTGTGGCTAGCGGCCGTGTTTGGGTTAGCCTCGTGGTGGCCAGTGGCCGTGTTCGGGTTAGCCTCACGGTGGCTAGTGGCCATGTTTGGGTTAGCCTCGCGGCGCGGTGGCAAGCGGCCGTGTTTGGGTTAGCCTCGTGGTGGCTAGTGGCCATGTTTGGGTTAGCCTCGCGGCGCAGTGGCAAGCGGCCGTGTTTGGGTTAGCCTCACAGTGGCTAGTGGCCGTGTTTGGGTTAGCCTCACGGCGCGGTGGTTAGCGGCCGTGGTTGGGTTAGCTTCGCTGCGCGGTGGCTAGCGGACGTGTTTGGGTTAGCCTCGCGGCGCGGTGGCTAGCGGCCGTGTTTGGGTTAGCTTTGCGATGCGGTGGCTAGCGGCCTTTTTTGTGTTAGCCCCACGGCGCGGTGGCTAGCGGCCGTGTTTGGGTTAGCTTTGCGATGCGGTGGCTAACAGCCGTGTTTCGGTTAGCTTCGCTGCGCGGTGGCTAGCGGCCGTGTTTGTGTTAGCCCCACGGCGCGGTGGCTAGCGACCGTGTTTGGGTTAGCCTCGCGGCGCGGTGGCTAGTGGCCGTATTTAAGTTAGCCTCGCGGTGGGGTGGCTAGCAGCCGTGTTTGGGTTAGCTTCGCTGCGCGGTGGCTAGCGGACGTGTTTGGGTTAGCCTCATTGGCGCGGTGGCTAGCGGCCGTGTTTGGGTTATCCTCGTGGTGGCTAGCAGCCGTGTCTGGGTTAGCCTTGCGGTGGCTAGCGGCTGTTTTTGGGTTAGCCTTGCAACACGATGGCTAGCAGCCGTGTTCAAGTTAGCCTCGCGGCGTGGTGGCTAGAGGCTGTGTTCGGGTTAGCCTCGCAGCGCGGTGGCTAGCGGCCGTGTTTGGGTTAGCCTCGCGGCGCGGTGGTTAGCGGCCGTGTTTGTGTTAGCCTTGCAACACAGTGGCTAGCAGCCGTGTTCAAGTTAGCCTCGCGGCGTGGTGGCTAGAGGCTGTGTTCGGGTTAGCCTCGCAGCGCGGTGGCTAGCGGCCGTGTTTGGGTTAGCCTCGCGGCGCGGTGGTTAGCGGCCGTGTTTGGGTTAGCTTCGCTGCGCGGTGGCTAGCGACCGTGTTTGGGTTAGCTTTGTGGTAGAAGCGGACGTGTTTGGGTTAGCCTCATTGGCGCGGTGGCTAGCGGACGTGTTTGGGTTAGCCTCGCGGCGCGGTGGCTAGCGGCCGTGTTTGGGTTAGCTTTGTGATGCGGTGGCTAACAGCCGTGTTTGGGTTAGCTTCGCTGCGCGGTGGCTAGCGGCCGTGTTTGTGTTAGCCTCACGGCGCGGTGGCTAGCGATCGTGTTTGGGTTAGCTTTGTGATGCGGTGGCTAACAGCCGTGTTTGGGTTAGCTTCGCTGCGCGGTGGCTAGCGGCCGTGTTTGTGTTAGCCTCACGGCGCGGTGGCTAGCGACCGCGTTTGGGTTAGCCTCGCGGCTCGGTGGCTGGCGGCCGTGGTTGGGTTAGCCTCGCGGCGTGGTGGTTAGCGGCCGTGTTCGGGTTAGCCTCGCGGCGAGGTGGCTAGCGGACGTGTTTGGGTTAGCCTCACGGCGCGGTGGCTAGCGGCCGTGTTCGGGTTAGCCTCGCGGCGCGGTGGCTAGCAGCCGTGTTTTGGTTAGCCTCGCGGCGCGGTGGTTAGCGACCGTGTTTGGGTTAGCTTTGTGGTGGCTAGCGGACGTGTTTGGGTTAGCCTCACGGCGCGGTGGCAAGCGGCCGTGTTTGGGTTAGCCTCATTGGCGCGGTGGCTAGCGGACGTGTTTGGTTTAGCTTTGCTACACGGTGGCTAGCGGGCGTGTTTGGGTTAGCCTCGCGGCGCGGTGGCTAGCGGCCGTGGTTGGGTTAGCCTTGCAACACGGTGGCTAGCAGCCGTGTTCAAGTTAGCCTCACGGCGCGGTGGCTAGCGGCTGTGTTTGGGTTAGCCTCACGGCACGGTGGCTAGCGGCAGTGTTTGGGTTAGCCTCGCGGTGCGGTGGCTAGCGGCCGTGTTTGGGTTAGCCTCGCGGTGCGGTGGCTAGCGGCCGTGTTTGGGTTAGCCTTGCAACACGGTGGCTAGCGGCCGTGTTTGGGTTAGCCTTGCAACACGGTGGCTAGCGGCCGTGTTTGGGTTAGCCTCGCGGCGTGGTGGCTGGCGGCCGTGTTTGGGTTAGCCTCACTGTGGCTTGTAGCCGTGTTTGGGTTAGCCATCACGGTGGCTAACCCAAAGTGTGGAACCGTGTTTGTGTAACAAACCCAGCAGCTAGATTTGGTGGTCCAGTCTCTTATCGATATATATTGAACATGTTTTATTTTGATATTGATCAAAAATCTATCACAATACGATAATTTATTGTATTGCCCAGGCCTACTACAGACACAGAAACGGCACGTTTGTGGAGAGCTCATTGTGGGACTGGCTCTCAGTGGCTGTAATTCTGCACCAAGGCTGAATTTCGGGAATGAGTCTTCAAATACTGCATTAGGGGCCACTAACACCGATATAAAAGCACCCATAAAGTAGCATGAGACCTTTAGTGCCCCACTTGTGCTTCACTCAAAAAGAATACAACAGTGTAATATGACTACATGATTAATATGACTGCATGATTAATATGACTACATGATTAATATGACTACATGTCTAATATGACTACATGATTAATATGACTACATGTTTAATATGACTACATGTTAATATGACTACATGATTAGTATGACTACATGTCTAATATGACTACATGATTAATATGACTACATGTCTAATATGACTGCATGATTAATATGACTACATGATTAATATGACTACATGATTAATGACTACATGTTTTATATGACTACATGTTAATATGACTACATGATTAATATGACTACATGTTAATATGACTACATGATTAATATGACTACATGTCTAATATGACTACATGATTAATATGACTACATGTCTAATATGACTACATGATTAATATGACTACATGTCTAATATGACTACATGTTTAATATGACTACATGTTAATATGACTACATGATTAATATGACTACATGTTAATATGACTACATGTTAATATGACTACATGTTTAATGACTGCATGATTAATATGACTACATGTTAATATGACTACATGTTAATATGACTACATGTTTAATATGACTACTTGATTAATATGACGACATGATTAATATGACTACATGTTAATATGACTACATGATTAATATGACTACATGTTAATATGACTACATGATTAATATGACTACATGTTAATATGACTACATGATTAATACGACTACTTGATTAATATGACTACATGATTAATATGACTACTTGATTAATATGACTACATGATTAATATGACTACATGTTAATATGACTACATGTTAATATGTGTGATGTCAAGAGAAAGCGCATTTTGGTTACAAAAAGCTGAGCTGAAAGAAGGGAAGATGCAGCGAACGGACGCGTTGTGTGTCCGTGTGTCTCTGCCCATCTACAACAGTGATACGGTACGAGTTTGTCCTCAAACGACGGACTGAACAGTATTTGTACAACTGCACTTCAACAAAATAGGCCGTGGATTATGAAATCATTTGTAACAGCCCGACAGCTCGAACCACGTCCGCCCGTCTGTGTGAACAAAGGGTCACCGGTGATGTGTCGAGCTCTACCTTCACACGGGGCTCGTTTGAACCGCGAACCAGGCGGGAGAAAGTGAACCTAGTCGTGAAGGGGACGCTACAAAGTACAGAGTAGTGCGACGGGAGTCGGCGAGAGAAACACACATTCCCTTCAACTGCTCTCTAGTCTGAACCCAACATGGATTAAACAAACCCGACACGACCAGCGGGGGACGTTAGGGGGAACCAAACACATAACCGACACGGAGCGTTCAGAGCGGAGGGCGGACTGGTTCAGACCGCGGTGGGAACCAGCGGAGGTCCGCTGGGAGCTCACCCCCGACTCGCTCGTCCGTCCTCACTGGGTCGCGGCGTCGGCCGCCTGGAATGCACGGACTCGATTGGCTGAGGGGCATCACGTGGGAGGGCTTAACGCGCATGCCGATTGGTCGGTGCGTTTCCCGACCGTCACCGTAAAGACGGGAGAAGCTGCGGGCGGTGCAGAGAGGCGCGCCCCGGCAGGGTTCACCATAACCCGCTGTAGGTCCGGGTCCGTACGGGGTCACACCGCGGGGAGAGAGGCGCGGAGGTTGTGTTGTTTTACTCACCTTGTTGCTGTCGGTCAGACTGTGTGTGTCCCAAAACGTGTTGTGTTGTTCTCCTGAGGGAGAGAACTGCTTCCTCCTCGTCGGGTTTCTGTGATCCTTAAGTTTCGTCTCCTGAACAACAACACGTCCTCTCCTGGCCCCGCCCCCACGGACACACACACACACACACACACACACACACACACACACACACACACACACACACACCGTGTGTGTGTGTGTGTGTGTGTGTGTGTGTGTGTGTGAGTGAGTGAGTGAGTGAGTGAGTGAGTGAGTGAGTGAGTGAGTGAGTGAGTGAGTGAGTGAGAGAGAGACGCAGACACAGCAAAAGATAGACAGAGAGAGAGAGAGAGAGAGAGAGACAGAGAAAGAGAGGGAGAGACACAGACAAAGATAGAGAGAGACAACAAGAGAGAGAGAGAGACAGACACAATGAGACAGACAGAGAGAGAGAGAGAGACAGACAGATAAACAGACAGACAGACAGAAAGAGTGGGAGAGAGAGAGAGACAAAGATAATGAGAGAGAGACACACACACAGACAGACAGAGAGAGAGAGACACAGACAGACAGACAGAGAGAGACGGACAGACAGAGAGAGAGAGAGAGAGAGAGAGACACACACACACACACACACACACACAGACAAAGATAGAGAGAGACACCAAGAGAGAGAGAGAGAGACGAGACAGACAGACAGAGAGAGACCAGAGAGAGACACACACACTGACAAAGAGAGAGAGAAAGGGAGAGAGAGAGAGACAACGAGACAGATAGACAGAGAGAGAGAGAGAGAGAGACAGACAGACAGATAAACAGACAGACAGACAGAAAGACAGAGAGAGAGGGAGAGAGACATACAGAGAGAGAGAGACACACACACAGACAGACAGAGAAAGAGAGAGAGGGAGAGAGACACACACAAAGACAAGAGAGAGACAGACACAGAGAGAGAGAGAGACACACATACACACACACACACACACACACACACACACACACACACACACACAGAGACGCAAACAAAGATAGAGAGAGAAAGAGAGAGAGAGAGAGAGAGACACACACAGACAGACAGACAGAGAGAGAGACAGAGAGACACACAGACAAAGAGAGGGAGAGAAAGAGAGAGAGAGTGACAACGAGACAGACTATATGTGTGTGTTTGTGTGTGTGTGAGAGAGAGAGAGAGAGACACACACATATTTAACTTTGTGTACGTATGTTTTACTGCTATTTTCTGTGCATTATGTTTTGAATGACCCTGGTGACACGCAGGCCACATATTGCCCCCCCCCCCCCTCAATTACTGTGTGTGTACAGAAGTTTTACTTTGCAAGTCACTTGGCAGGCTTGACAAATGAAGAAGTACACTTCTGAGTAGCTAGCCAAATAGAGAAGTTGACTCCAGGCTAGCTAGCCAAATGAGGAAGTTTTCTACTGATACTGTGCTTATCTTTACTCCAGGCTGGCTCGCCAAATGAAGAAGTACATTTGAATCAAGGTGCAGTTTCCAGTACAGAGTCAAGACTTCTCGTTCAACACTTTGAACGAGTCCTTCAGTAATCGTTCTTGTTAAGTTCATACATACAACAGTATATCAAAACACAAGAGCGAGGCTCTCAGATGCCTTCCAATCATTGCGTGTTAACCGACAAAAAGGTGCAACCCCCTGATTCCTATTGGGTCACAGTTATACAGAAAAGGCCAATCACAAACTGATCTGTTGTTGGACTGTGGGACAAAAGAAGGCCATTCATTGCTTATCCCAACTCAAGGACAGTGAGAGACAGAGGTCTGGCAAGGAGGGGGATGTATTACCGTATGTCTTACTGTATTTCTGTATTGCTGTACGTGTACTTGTATTACATGTATGACTGTATGCATTAATGCATGTATGACTGTATATGTGCGTATGTGTATAACAAGTGAATAACAACAAGTATGCAAAGGTCGAACCATTATCAGTTATTGAGGTGTTCTCAGTAGAGGTCTTCAGGTGTTTCGTCAAGACGGGGAGGGATTCTGCAGACTGTAGGTGTGCAGAATCTGTGAATGATAGCCAGGCAGTATGAATATATCTGTGTGTACATTATTCGGTGTGTGTGTGTGTGTCCTACTCCTGAGCAGCTCTAAAGTTGCACAGCATTGTCACTGTGAGCTTCGGACTCTTGTGTATTCTCCAAATCTCCGTGCGTCTCTGTGAGTCTAAATCATATCCTGAATAAAAAGGCAATAATTATAGTGGTAATAATAATAATACAAATAATCATAATGATAATTATAGTTATTGTTATTATAATTAGTACTCTTTTGAATAATAATGATAACATGTTTTCTTTCAGGGGGGATGGACTTTGTGTTTGGTTGGCTGTGAGGTTTAGAGACGATTCCTTCTGTACTCCTCTGTCCTGTCCTAGACACACCGTCACCTTGGAGGGAGGGGAGAGAGCGCTTAATAGATTAAGTGACGCAGCGGCCTCACTACGTGGGGGGGGTCCATCTATGGACTTTATACCATGAGCAGACTGATCATAATCAATATGCTATCAATACAATAAGTATCAATACAATTGTGGATGACAAACTAAGCTTTGAGCCTAATCTGGAATCAGTCTCAAACAAAGGTCACCGGCAGTTATCACCGGCAGTCACTCTGCTGAACGCAGGCGGCGTTGTCTGTAGTCTGAGGTCACGACCAAGGGGCCCTGGTGGCTCGTGATATACATACATGTATACATACATACAGATATACATGCTATATACATATATACATATATATACAAACATGTATAACAATTGGGCATGCCTCAGTGTCTTTCAAAATGTAAGTTTTATAAAGTGTTGTTCTCTGTCTCCAGAAAGAGAGAAGTGCTGCCACGTCGTGTGACTGTGGTTTGGGTTGAATGCTTGAATTTTGTTCAGCCTTCTTAGAATGCAGGGTTCTGCTTTCTTATCTCTTGTAACACACACACACGCAAAAAAAAATAGGGGTTAAAAAAAACCTTGTGTGTTTGTGTGCAACCGTGAGTCTGTGATGTGAATTAAAACACGTGACGTCGTTTTCTCAGCTTATATAGCGGAGCTGAATCCTGAGAGCAGAAGCAGAGTCAGAGAGCAACCATGGACCACATCTATGAACTGGACCCTGGACCCTCTGAGGAACCTGAGGACACGTCTTTGGACCGGGAGGAGACCAGGAAGAGAAGATTTGGTAGGTTCCCCTTTTTAGAGCATTTAAAATAAATAAACCAGTAAAAGAAATACGTTCATGTATTATGTTTATGTATTACTGTGTGTGTACCTATGTATTACTGTATAACAGTATGTGTGCGTATATATGTCAATAATGAGGGAATACCAGCACTTGTTGTGCTTAAGTGTGTACGCGTACGTGTATGTTGTACCACTTCTGCGTTTCGCCACCTGCAAAAAAAAAGAAAAAAAGGCAAACGGAGCCGGAGCGCTGTGTGTGCTGTGCACCGCGCGCAGCCGCGCACACTGGAGAACTGCGCAAAATCAGCTGGTCGCAACGTCCGTTACTGTGAGACATCCTGTCACTCTGTGGCAGTGACGGACCGGACCAGAACCCCCCCCCCCCCCCCCCCCCCCCCGTCAACAATGTGCACCCCTGACTATACTTCATCAAGTAGCCTGTTGCACTATTGTTGCAGTTCATCTTTACTTGCTCAACCACCCCTCCACACTTACCTACTAAAACAATTGCCTCTCAATGTATTGAGTATTTTATTTGTGCAACGTTGTATTGTCTGTTATATCAATGGCTCCTGGCACTGAATGTTTGAAGCATAAAATAGTTCAAAAGCCTCCAACAGAACAAATAGATGAGAGCCTGTATGATTGTGTGGTGGTTATGAGGGGGTCCTGGTCCTGTTTGAGAACCTCTGCCGTAGGGAGACTGTCTGGACTGTGAATGATGGCCACGCAGTGTGAATATATGTATGAACATACTCTGTGTGTCCGTGTGTGTGCGCTTGAGTGCACCAGTGAGTCTGTGTGTCAAAAGAGGACATCAGATAAGCGTTGAAGAAAAACATTTTGCAACACATAATTGAGAATTAAAACACATCATGTGTTTTTTCCAGCTGATGGAGCAAAGAAGAAGGCTAAGTTCAGAAGCAGTGGAAGCCATGAGAGAGTAACCATGGTCACCATCGCTGAACCGGACCCTGGACCCTCTGAGGAACCTGAGGACACGTCTTTGGACCGGAGGGAGACCAGGAAGAGAAGATTTGGTAGTTGCCCTTTTTAGAGGATTTAAAATAACTAATCCAGTAAACAATGTTTTCATCTGCATGCATTTTAGATTCACGTTTAGCAAACGTTTTAATTCAGAGTGACCGACCTGATGAACCAGCGACCGTAGAGACAGATTTATTCTCCTAAATAACGACATGTGTGTGTTCTAGACAAAACCCTTTTTTTTTGTTACCTTACTTGACTTGTGACTACGTCCGTGAGTTACGGACTACTGATAGGCATCTCAAGTAGTTGTGTGTTTCATGATATATGTTCGTTATATACGTGGAACAGAGTGCAGAGTAACTTTAGGGAGCCGAACACAAGTTTAGTATTTTCATTACTTATTATGAATGGTAGTGCAACGTGACATTAGAGTGACAATCAGCACCGGCGCTCCGCACACGCAGAACACGCACTGCGCGTAGGGCACCAAGTGTCTGGGGGGGCACCAACAAAAATCTGTCTCGTAAAAAATCATCATCATAATAATAATCATAATAACGCGATATATTTAAAATGAACATGTGTAAAACGTGTTAATAGCAATACAAAAGTAACATTTGCTCGAGAAAAAGATGCGTCTCCTGTGTGGCCCTCTCTCTCTCCCCTTGGTGCCCCCCTCCCCCACATCCCAGTGGTATGTTCGATTAGATCATTCTCAAGTTTGGCAGACACCTGTGTTTGGACATGGCCTCGAAAAGGCATCAAGAGTCGGGGGCGGATAAGAGAAAAACGAAGAGACAGCGAGATGATGCACGCACGTCGATGGCAGGTAAGACAATGTTTTAAATAAAAATGGCTAATTCTGTAATTAATCCTTGTATGAATGTCTATGCTCATGCCAGGTAATGTTAACGTTACCGTTAACGTCAACAAACTAACGTTAGCTCCTATATTATTTTAGCCATCAGAAGTCGTCAGCCAAGTATTAGCCAAGTTTACTTATATAGGTCTACTGCATTTCAGGACGTTTATTTGGCGTTTGTTATGTAGCTACCATTAACGTCAACAAACTAACATTAGCTCCTATATTATTTTAGCCATCAGAAGTCGTCAGCCAAGTATTAGCCAAGTTTACTTATATAGGTCTACTGCATTTCAGGACGTTTATTTGGCGTTTGTTATGTAGCCTACGTTATGACGTTATGCATGTGTACTGTGAACCAACGAGTATGCAATTGTGTACTGTAGTGGAAAAAGTAATGCTACAGATGATACTTTAAAGTAATGAGTTGATGAATGGAGAATGGCTCCTGGTAACATGAATTCAGAGAAACCTTGCATCTGCAGGGCAACATCTGCAGGTGAAACTACAATTTGAAAGAAAATAAAGAAATCTTAGTTATGTAGATCCCCTCCCTTCACATTCATAGTTTTCAAATTATGTAGATTTTTTTTTATATTGTGAGCCATCAATCATTGTCTTAAAGGTAAAATCGTTTTAAATGTTGTCATGCATCAGTGATTTACACATTGGCTTACATAAACCTGTAATTAATATGTAATATTGTTTTTGAATCAAGGTGCAAAACTGTATTTCAGTGTACAATCCCTGAGTATTTTTTCTTGTATTTCTGAATGCAGGGTCAATGCTTAGATATGTGCAAGGAGTTCCTCAAGACCAGGAGGAAGATTTAGATGATCAACCATCCACCAGCAGTTCAAGCACACATCATCAACCACCAATCTCTGCAGACTCTGCAACCCTGACCAACAACCATCAACTACTAGTTCAGGACTTATGTTAATGTTTGGTGCTATTGTTAATGCTAAATTAGTGTAGTCTTTTATCAAGATTTGAATTTCTCTTTATTTGCACATTACATTTTGCAAAACTGTTGAGAAGTTATTTTGGAAATAAAGAGAAACGTACTGACAATTACTGAATTGATGTTTGATTGATGATTCTCGGGGGGGCACCACAATGCATTTGTGCTTAGGGCACCCAAATGGCTAGCGCCGGCCCTGGTGACAATGGTTTATTCCATCAACAATTGTGTGTTTTAATAATGGCTACTCATTTAACTGAAGTGATATCAGGTGTACTTATGAGTTTAACATAATTATATCAAGTTTGTCATTAATATGAACATATCTCAAACTATCCCACAATACATATCCTCATATTGTCTGTGTGTGCCGTTGTGAAAGACCCTGGTGACACGCAGGCCACATGTTGTCTCCCCTTGATTACTGTGTGTGTATGTATGTATTTCTGTGTGTATTACTCTATAACTATGCGTGCGTATATATCAATAATGAGGGAATAATAACGTATACATATGCATGCTAGAGACCAGTACTTGTTGTGCTTAAGTGTGTTCTAAACTCAACACGAGAGCCACAGTAGCAGTCATCACTTACTGAGCTGTTCTCAGTAGAGGTCTTCAGGTGTTTGTTAAAGACGGGGGGGGATTCTGCAGACCGTAGGGAGACTGTCTGGACTGTGAATGGTGGCCACGCAGTATGAATATATGTATGAACATACTCTGTGTGTCCGTGTGTGTGCGCTTGAGTGCATCAGTGAGTCTGTGTGTCAAAAGAGGACATCAGATAAGCGTTGAAGAAAAACATTTCGCAATACGTAATTGAGAATTAAAACACGTGATGTGTTTTTTTAGATAGAGCAAAGATGGAGGCTAGGTTCAGAAGCAGTGAAGGCCATCAGAGAGTAACCATGGTCACCATCTCTGAACCGGACCCTGGACCCTCTGAGGAACCTGAGGACACGTCTTTGGACCGGGAGGAGACCAGGAAGAGAAGATTTGGTAGGTGCCCCTTTTTAGAGAATTTAAAAGAAATAATCCAGTCCGAAAAAATGATCCAAAATAAAATATGTTTTCCTCCACATACATTTAAGATTGATGTTTCGAACACTTTTTTAGCCAAAGTGACCGTGTGTGTGTGTGTGTGCGTGTGTGTGTGTGTGTGTCCTACTCCTGAACAGTTCTATGGTTGCACATCGCTGTCGTTGTGAGCATCGGACTGCTGAGTATTCTCCTCATCTCCCTGCGCTTCAGTGAGTCTGAATCATATCATCCTGAGTAGAATGACAATCATAACATTTAACCTTAACCCTACAAGTATTGTTTTTGGTAGAATTAGTGTTAATAATATTAATGATTGTAATAATAGCAATGATAATGATAATTATAATTATTGTTTTTAGAATTAGTATTATTTTGAATAATATCATATTTTCTTTCAGGGGGGATGGACTTTGTGTTTGGTTGGCTGTGGGTCCTGTGACGTTTAGAGACGATGTCGTTCTGTTTTAGAGCTCATTCCTTCTGTACTCCTTTGTCCTGTCCTAGACACACCGTCACCTTGGAAGGAGGGGAGAGAGCGCTTACTGCATCAACTTGGTGAGTGTTTAATAGAAGTTATTAAATCAATCATGTCGCTAAACTTTCTTTCAAAAATACCCTCTTCTTTTGTGATTTATGTTTGAACATCCCCTCTTCCTTATAACTTCACACTTTATATTGTCAGGCACACAGGGCATAGACAGATTTAAACTACCACCAAATAAAATAAATAAAGGACGTCCTTCTGGTAGCACAGTGGTACTGCAGGTGCTATTAGTCTCCTCCTCCAGCAGGGGGAGCAGTAGAGAACAGAGGAGCAAGTCTTTCTTATGCCCTCCATTAAGCTGGGTTTACACTTCTACGTAAAGCATTCTATTCTATTGTGGTCTACACACTAGGTCAAATTCATAATGTGGTCTACTAAGGTAATTTTTCTATTGTGGTCTCTGAAGGTCAGGTTTCTATTGTGGTCTACTGTGGTCATGTTTCTATTGTGGTCTACTAAGGTCAGGTCTCAGGGTTGTGTGTCAGTAACAAAGGTTAAGAGGTTAAGACAGTAAGATAAGCAGTTCTGTGTTTGTTAAGGATTTTATTTTACATTCAACAGATGAATTGGCGCTTCAGGGCTGGATGTTTTACGACCAGAGTTTCTACCTTATGTCTACTACTAAGAAGAGCTGGAAGGCCAGTAGAGAACACTGTCTGCGGAGAAATGCAGACCTGGTGGTTATCAACAGCAGAGAAGAACAGGTGTGTGTGTGTGTGTGTGGTAATTTTCATTCAGTCAGCTGTGTTGTAGTGACAACAGATGCTATTACCTTTGGAAACAGGGGTTTGTCAGCAGATTCATTGGTCCTTCCTGGATTGGACTGAGTGATCGAGACACAAAGGGGACCTTCAAGTGGGTGGATGGTACCCCCATGACCTCAAGGTAAGGCTGATGACTCTGTTCAGCAGCATCTCTTCTCTGAGAGTGACAGAGTGACCTCACCTCAACACTGGGCTCCACTGTCTCCTCCTCGTGGTTCTCAGTTTGAGACGCGCTAAACCAGGCGATGACAGCGGAGCAGAAGTCTGTGTCGTAGCAGGGGAGGACGGCTGGTCCAGACAACCGTGTGACAGACTGCACCACTGGATCTGTGAGAAGGCCGTGGACCTGGATCATCTGGAGGCTGAGCTGGACAAAGAGGGTCCGTAGACCTTGTTTGTGTTAATGAGTGGAGAACAAATCCTCCTTTCTGTTCTCTGTGCTGTAGATACAGTGAATATACTCTTTATGAGTGGAAAGATGGTTGGGTGTGTTTAGGTCTACTAAGGTCAGGTTTCTATTGTGATCTACTAATGCCATGTTTCTATTGTGGTCTACTAATGTCAGGTTTCTATTGTGGTCTACCAAGGTCATGTTTATATTGTGGTCTATTAAGGTCATGTCTCTATTGTGGTCTACTAAGACCATGTTTCTATTGTTGTCTACTTAGGTCATGTTTCTACTCTGGGCTACTAAAATCAGGTTTCTAATTGTGGTCTACTGTGGACCTGTATTAGGAGAGAGTGAAGGGAGTGTCTGATGGTGCATCTCTAGATACGTGTTGTAAACGTTCACTCCTCTCCTCCTGGTTTCTTCAGGTTCAGTGATGCCCACGGAGGAGGAGGAGGCCCCCAGCATCATAGATTTACACTCCTCTACCCTGCGATTGCCCGTGGGCCAAACGGCCCGCTTCACCTGCAATGCCAGCGGCACGCCGGAGCCCACCGTGGAGTGGCTCCACAACGGCAGGCCCCTGGAGAGGGACAGCACAGATGACCAATCAGAGGCCTGGGTGGAGAGGGGGTTCCTCTTCGTCAGAGGGGTGAGGTCTGGCGTGAACAAGGTCTGCTGCAGGGCGAGCAACAGCGCTGGCACGGCCAATCACACCGCTGAGCTGCTTGTCTTTGGTAAGATCTGGATCCAAGAAGAGATGTTTGTTGTTGATGTATTCATAACGTTGTTGTTGAGGTGTGTATATATATATATATTCATAAATGTATGCGTATATATGTGTATATATATACACATATGCAAATTATATATATATATATATATATATATATATATATATATAAATATATACATGTGTGTGTGTCTGTGTGTGTGTCTATATGAGGAGCTCTTTTCCAAAACGCGATAAACGCCAAATCACTATATTTCCTTGTTAAAAATGTACAGCAAGATGCAGTTCGTTTCCAAACCGCGACAAGCGCCAAACTTATTTCTTCCCTTCACCTTGTGGGACCTTGGGGAGCAGAGAGTGGCCCCGAGTGTGGAGGTCTTGTGGACCCCCCAGGGCAGCGGGACCACCTTGTGTGTGAGGCCGAAAGGGTTCACCTTGTCGGACTAGGGGGAGCAGAGAGTGGCCCCGAGTGTGGAGGTCTTTATTCCATGCATTTGGATTTATTTGATTCATATTCATTTATAGAATGAGATGAGTCCCTGATATCGTATGTTGCATGTTCTCTGGTTTAAAAAAAAGAATACATAAACCATAAATGGATTTACAGCGTTTTGAATTTTCTTATATGGATTAATAGCGTTTTGAAAAAAATAACAACTTTGAATTTATAATCAACAATATTGTTTGATTTAAAAATCATTGTTCAACATATTCAGACTGAGTGAACAAACAATTTTAACAGGATGAATTGAATATTAACAAAATATGTGGGTCTAGGTAAAAAATGTCATTTTCCTGAAAGATATTCAAATGGATTCATAGCGTTTTGGAAAAGAGCTCCTCATATGTATATATGAGTACTTTTCTTTATAGTCACTTGTGTCATCCCCTGCTTTACCCAAAACGTAGTGGAACCAAAACTGTGATATGAACCGAACTGTGAATTCTGTGAACCGTTTCCCTTGTTTTGTTGATGTCATGACGTGAAAGAGGTGTTTTTTAAGTCCATTGATGTTAAGCTTCTAGCGGAAGCAGACAACCAGCCATGTATGTTGTCCAGTTGAACCTAGCCTCAAACCACAGATCCATTCTCAATAACAAAACAAACTATAACTCAGACGTGCAAAGTTAATGGACAAGTGGAAGGATAGTGAAATAGGACAGGAATCTGAACTAGAAATCCTACAATTACTGAAGAAATTGTACTTGCACTGCCATTACACACTTATGTGTGTATATTAGTATGTTTGTTTATGCATGTGTACGTATGTTAATTTATGTGTACATATTTATAGGTATGTTTACTTATGTGTACAAATGTTTTTGTATCTTTACATATTTATACTTATTTTTAAGTATAAAATCTGGGTCTGAATCTTATTGGTCGCCCTCTAGTGGACAGGTATTAGGAGAGAGTGAAGGGAGTATTTGATGGTGCATCTCTGGATACGTGTTGGAAACGTTCACTCATCTCATCCTGGTTTCTTCTGGTTCAGTGAGGCCTACGGAGGAGGAGGAGGCCCCCAGCATCACAGAGTTCCACTCCTCTACTCTGCGATTGCCCGTGGGCCAAACGGCCCGCTTCACCTGCAATGCCAGCGGCACGCCGGAGCCCACCGTCGAGTGGCTCCACAACGGCAGGCCCCTGGAGAGGAACGGCACAGACGATCAATCAGAGGCCTGGGTGGAGAGGGGGTTCCTCCTCGTCAGAGGGGTGATGTCTGGCGTGAACAAGGTCTGCTGCAGGGCGAGCAACAGCGCTGGCACGGCCAATCACACCGCTGAGCTGCTTGTCTTTGGTAAGATCTGGATCCAAGGAGAGATGTTTGTTGTTGATGTATTCATAACGTTGTTGTTGAGGTGTGTATATATATATATATATTCATAAATGTATGCGTATATTTAAGCAATAGATCACGACAGGCCGTGGTATACGCTCATTATACCACAGTTAAGGGGGTCGCCGCCCCTCCGCTGCGCGTCGGGACGGACAACGCCCCTTAACTGTGGTATAATTACCGTATATCACTGTCTGAAGTGATCTATTGCTTTTATAAAACGGTTACGTAAATATGGCGAAATTAAAGTCATAGACACCCTCAATTTTGAAAAAGCGAGAAAGTCGGAAAAGCATTTTTTTTAACGAATACAGAAAAGTAGTCCCTCCCGGCTGCCGGCAAAGTGTACGGCGGTTGCTATGCAACACACTAGCGTCCTTCAGAGAGAAGGCTAGAGACGGTAGCTTGGTTCGCCGGCAATTTAGCAATTTAGAAGGCTAAATTGCCGGCGACCGTGTGCCTATTGCTTTACAGGCTTTTTTTAGGCTTCAGTGAACTATGCTATCGCTTTTATATATAAATAAACAACAGTTCAAGTTAGGCGCGGAGTGATACTGGACTCTGTAAACTGAACGGGCGTCATAGCTGTGTGTATACGCTCAATATACCACGGTTGGGAACCAATCAGATCACTTGATTTAGGCCCCCCGTTTTATAAATGTGTATATATACACATATGCAAATTATATATATATATATATATATAAATATATACATGTGTGTGTGTCTATATAAGGAGCTCTTTTCCAAAACGCGATAAACGCCAAATCACTATATTTCCTTGTCAAAAATGTACAGCAAGATGCAGTTGGTTTCCAAACCGCAACAAGCGCCAAACCTATTTTTTGCCTTCACCTTGTGGGACCTTGGGGAGCAGAGAGTGGTCCCAAGTGTGGAGGTCTTGTGGACCCCCCAGGGCAGCGGGACCACCTCGTGTGTGAGGCCGAAAGGGTTCACCTTGTCGGACTAGGGGGAGCAGAGAGTGGCCCCGAGTGTGGAGGTCTTTATTCCATGCATTTGGATTTATTTGATTTATATTCATTTATAGAATGAGATGAGTCCCTGATATCGTATGTTGCATGTTCTCTTGTTTAAAAAAAATAATACATAAACCATCAATGGATTAACAGCGTTTAGAATTTTCTTTTATGGATTAATAGCGTTTTGAAAAAAATAACAACTTTGAATTTATAATCAACAATATTGTTTGATTTAAAAGTCATTGTTCAACATATTCAGACTGAGTGAACAAACCATTTTAACAGGATGAATTGAATATTAACAAAATATGTGGGTCTAGGTAAAAAATTTCATTTTCCTGAAAGATATTCAAATGGATTCATAGCGTTTTGGAAAAGAGCTCCTCATATGTATATATGAGTACTTTTCTTTATAGTCACTTGTGTCATCCCCTGCTTTACCCAAAACGTAGTGGAACCAAAACCGTGATATGAACCGAACTGTGAATTCTGTGAACCGTTTCCCTTGTTTTGTTGATGTCATGACGTGAAAGAGGTGTTTTTAAGTCCATTGATGTTAAGCTTCTAGCGGAAGCAGACAACCAGCCATGTATGTTGTCCAATTGAACCTAGCCTCAAACCACAGATCCATTCTCAATAACAAAACAAACTATAACTCAGACGTGCAAACTTAATGGACAAGTGGAAGGATCGTGAAATAGGACAGGAATCTGAACTACAAATCCTACAATTACTGAATAAATTGTACTTGCACTGCCATTAGACACTTATGTAAGTATATTAGTATGTTTGTTTATGCATGTGTACATATGTTAATGTATGTGGTCATATTTAAACGTATGTTTACGTATGTGTACGTATGTTTTTGTATGTGTACATATTTATACGTATGTTTACTTATGTGTACGTATGTTTATGTATGTGAACATATTTATACGTATGTTTACTTATGTGTACGCATGTTTATGTATCTTTACATATTTATACTTATTTTTAAGTATAAAATCTGGGTCTGAATCTTATTGGTCGCCCTCTGGTGGACAGGTATTAGGAGAGAGTGAAGGGAGTGTTTGATGGTGCATCTCTAGATACGTGTTGTAAACGTTCACTCCTCTCCTCCTGGTTTCTTCTGGTTCAGTGATGCCAGTGATGACCAGCATCATAGATTTACACTCCTCTACCCTGCGATTGCCCGTGGGCCAAACGGCCCGCTACACCTGCGATGCCAGCGGCACGCCGGAGCCCACCGTCGAGTGGCTCCACAACGGCAGGCCCCTGGAGAGGGACGGCACAGACGACCAATCAGAGGCCTGGGTGGAGAGGGGGTTCCTCTTCGTCAGAGGGGTGAGGTATGGCGTGAACACGGTCTGCTGCATGGCAAGCAACAGCGCTGGCACGGCCAATCACACCGCTGAGCTGCTTGTCTTTGGTAAGATCTGGATCCAAGGAGAGATGTTTGTTGTTGATGTATTTATAACGTTGTTGTTGAGGTGTGTATATATTTAAGCAATAGATCACGACAGGCTGTGTCGTTCATTATACCACAGTGAAGGGGGTCGCCGTCCCTCCGCTGCGTGTCGGGACGGACAACGCCCCTTAACTGTGGTATAATGACCGTATACCACTGACTGAAGTGATCTATTGCTTTTATAAAACGGTTACGTAAGTATGGCGAAATGAAAGTCATAGACACCCTCAATTTTGAAAAAGCTAGAGAGTCGGAAAAGCATTTTTTTTAACGAATACAAAAAAGTAGTCCCTCCTGGCTGCCGGCAAAGTGTACGGCGGTTGCTATGCAACACACTGTAGTGTCCTTCAGAGAGAAGGCTAGAGACGGTAGCTCGGTTCGCCGGCAATTTAGCCTACTGTCGAGTTCACTCACCGTGTGCCTATTGCTTTACAACATTTCCACCCCCTCCAGCAATCAACATGTTTTTTAGGCTTCAGTGAACTATGCTATTGCTTTTATATATAAATAAACAACAGTTAGAGTTAGGCGCGGAGTGATACTGAACTCTGTAAACTGAACGGGCGTCATAGCTGTGTGTATACGCTCAATATACAACAGTTGGGAACCAATCAGATCGCTTGATTTAAGCCACCCGTTTTATAAATAAATATATATATATATATATATATATATTCATAAATGTATGTGTATATATATACACGTATACAAAATTATACATATATATATATACCAACTGAAAACAAATCCTCATCCTTATCCGGGGTCGGGTCGCGGGGGCTCAAGCATGAATCAGCATTTTTTTAATTTTCCAATGCAAACGAATGGGGGGATTTTGGGCGAATAACCTGGAATATCTCGGGAATTATGAATAATATAATGTCTTGTTCTCCCGTCAGATGCCTGTGAACTCACACTGGACCCAAACACAGCCTACAGACGACTCTCTCTGTCTGAGGACAACAGAAAGGTGACGCTGGTCACCTTCACCAGATACGACTGGTCTGAGGACCAGTCGTATCCGGATCACCCAGAGAGATTTGACTCCTGGGAGCAGGTGTTGTGTAGAGAGGCTCTGACTGGCCGCTGTTACTGGGAGGTAGAGTGGAAAGGAGTTGTTGAGATAGGAGTGACATACAGAGGAATCACAAGGAGAGGATGGGGTGGTGACAGCAGGCTTGGATGGAACAACAAGTCCTGGAGTCTTGTTTGTCATGATGGTGGTTACTCTGCCCGGTACAACGGTAGAGGGACAGTCATACGTCTCCCCCCCGCTGGCTCTACCAGAGTAGGAGTGTATCTGGACCGGCCTGCTGGCACTCTGTCCTTCTACAGAGTGTCCCGAGGTGTAGGAGGGTCCTCAGACACACTGACACACATCCACACCTTCAGGTCCACCTTCACCCAGGAGGACCTCCTCCCTGGGTTTGGGTTATGGGGGGGATCCTCAGCGTCTCTGTGCCGGTTGTAGAAAGAAAAAAAGAGCCGTTCAGGGTAGGGGAGCCGTTGGCGCGGGGGGTTCACTCTTTGTCTGTCGGCTGTAGAAAGAAAAACCCGGCGGGGGGGGCGGGCGGGCGCACACACACAGACACACACACACACACACACATATACACGTGAGCACACACACACATACACACACCCCCGTCGTCGTCCGGGGGTGTGGGCGAGCAGGGGTCCACGTACTCAGTGACTCAGCGTCTCTGTGTCGGTTGTAGGAAAAAAAAAAGGGCAGGCGGGCGGGCACACACACACACACACACACATGTACACAAACACAAACGCCCGCACACACACACACACATACAAATACACACACACACACACACACACACACAGCTTCTGCGTTAGAGGATGGGTGTCTTTTGATGGAGGCCTGAGAGGACTGATGACTCAGAGTCTCTGTGGCAGTTATAGTCTCTCGCTCTCTATTTTACTCTCACTCTCTCTCTCTCTATCCCTCTCACTCTCTTTCTTTCTCGTCTCCCCCTCCTCCCCCCCTGTCTCCCACTCCCCCTCCCCCCCGTCTCCCACTCCCCCTCACCCCCTGTCTCCCACTCCCCCTCCCCCCCCTCGTCTCCCTCTCCCCTCCCCCTCCTCCCCCCCCCCTCTCCCCCCTCGTCTCCCTCTCCTCCCCCTCCCTCTCCCCCTCCTTTTTATGGGGCTTCCTAAAAGTTGATGCTGGTAAACCATGAAAGGAAGAGACTTTTAAGATCTTCCATAGGGTTACCTGAGCAGGTTTTATTAAGATTTCATTTTTAATTTGAGATGTATATTAAATACCTATTGATGGTAAATCACATGTTTTTTTTATGCTACAATATTTGTCCATTTTCAGACATTAACATATTTTATTCTCCAGGGCTCTGATCATCACTTTTGTCCTAATCCTAACAAGGATGATTTAGATGAGATTAGATTCATTAGGATCCCGATTAGCAACACACCAGAGAGAGAGCTAGTCTTCCTGGGTCCCAAACATCAAATATAGACAACAGACAATCACTTGTTTGACCTTATGTCAAACTCAAATAGAAATAGACTAATAAAAAAGTTTAAGAAAGATATGAAGGCTACAAAAAGAAATGACAACATTAAAAATGTATATACATTATGGACCACATGATTTTTTTGCAGACTTTTTAAAGTTGTATTTGCTATTTTTGCTAGAACGTATGTTTTTTTGGTCGTTCATTCCATAATGAAATAGTTGTGTAAATGATGGTATTTTTCAGTAGATTGGACCTCGGTCTGGGTAAAGCTAGCTGTCCTTTACTTGCTCCTCTAGTGCTATGACCGTGTCTGTCAGACACACTGACTAGACCTTCAGCAAAGAAGGCGGGTCTTTTGCAGTTTAAGACTGACCTTAGGAACAACAAGAGGTTAAGAGAGATTGTTTGTTTTACTGTGAGCCATGAAAGGCTAGTATGCATTACTTCAGTGTTAGTGTGAATAGAGCAGCTCGGTGCCAAAGGAACCTGATTTAAAGCAGATTTTATATTTCATTCATAATAACCAGGAGGTCTGTGTTGTAAATGACTTTAAACTGAGTATTGATTCCTGGTGTTCTGTTGGGAACCAAACGGCAGCAGAACATGTTCAGTTATTAAAGATACGTGCACACCTGTTTATGATTAGTAAAGTCTGCAGCTTCTATTGTTTCAGTCCTTGTGTTTATTGTGTACATGTAAGGGACTATTTTTCTGTTGCATTTGTTAATGAAGCATAATTTTAATAAACAACTCAGTGGATCCAACTGAATGTTCTCGTGTGTTCAGCCCATCATCATTCTCCTTTTATTACTAAATAATGTAACATAAGTGCCTTAAGAATAATAATTTGTTAATCAGAAATTATAAATAAAACAGCAAATGTTGTTCTGATATTATTCTGGGACCTCCTCCCTGGGTTTTGGTTAGGGGGGGGGGGGGGCGGTTCCTCAGTGTCTCTGTGTCCGTTGTAGAAAGAAACCACAGACAGACAGCCGGACACACGCACACACATGGGATTGGGATCACTGGTCGCAGTGATCCCAATCCCAGTGTGTGCAGTGTATAGTGCAGTGTATCACGCGTTGCTATGGTGCATCAGGTGCATGCTGGGAGGTGTAGTTCTTAGTGTCTCTCAGGTGCATGCTGGGAGGTGTAGTTCTTCCTGTCTCTCAGGTGCATGCTGGGAGGCGTAGTTCTTCGTGTCTCTCAGGTGCATGCTGGGAGGTGTAGTTCTTCCTGTCTCTCAGGTGCATGCTGGGAGGCGTAGTTCTTCCTGTCTCTCAGGTGCATGCTGGGAGGTGTAGTTCTTCCTGTCTCTCAGGTGCATGCTGGGACGTGTAGTTCTTAGTGTCTCAGGTGCATGATGGGAGGTGTAGTTCTTAGTCTCTCAGGTGCATGCTGGGAGGTGTAGTTCTTACTGTCTCTCAGGTGCATGCTGGGAGGTGTAGTTCTTACTGTCTCTGGGGGGGGGGGGGGGGGGGGGGGCGTCCTGCAACGACCATGCAGGACGAGGTAATAACGACCCCCACAACCAAACCAGGAGAGGATAATGTTACAACCAAGGCAAATAAAATATTAACCGTAGACTCTGATATACCTACGACTACAAATCAGTCAATCCTTTCTGAAGTAATGAACAGAATCAGAAACAGTAATTTCTCAACAATGAGAACACTCAGACAGATCAAACATGAGCCCATTAAAACAGTCGTTGTGCTAAAACCACAACTACTGCTGTAGCGGCCGTACAAGACGGCAAAGTCAAACAATTGGTCTGAACGGGTTGAACACAAACAGATCCCAGCAGAAGACTGTCAGACGTGTACTAGAAGTGGTCGGGACGCGTTCTGGGTAACAAACACTAGATAACGTTGGGATCTCTGTACTGAAGGAACAACGCAGCGGCTGCTGGAGCAGGAAGGAAGCCCAACGCCAGCAGCAAACTAAATGACTGTTGGGTTGTGGCGGCGTGTTCAGCCCAGTGTCTGCTCTCCACAGGGCCCCGTGACTACAGCACATATCTCCGTAGAAGTAACGGTGACCACGCCACGCCCTGTTGTCTGAGGTCACGTCGGGGGACGGACACAACGCTGTCCAATGAGGTCGCTGAATTATCAGCCCCTAAAGAGACTCGTCTCCGTGTGGAACGGGGAGGACAACGTTTCCACAACAGTGAAGAAGGTACAGAGGCGGACGGCGTTGGGCGGGTGGAGGAGGAGTTATGCAACGTCATTTGGAATATCACCACAGACTGTATTGACGGGACGGGAACATGGCTCAGCGCCAGCCATAAAAGGTAGTGTGATGGAAAAATCGACATATCCGAATTGTTGTTTGATAAGTTTGTCTGTTCTTGTGTAACTTGTAGTGTCCTCAGTTTCAACCCTGATTGTCCCGCCCATTTCCTCCCAGCTGTCTATTGATCCTTGTGCTTTGGGTGAGAACGTCACAAAGACAGGCATCTGGAATTTGCATTTGTTTGTCGTGAACCCCGACCGTTGTATTCCTAGGTGTTGGGACAGAAGGGCCGTAAGGAGAAGAATTTGTCCTTTGGTCTTCTCCTCTCTTCTTTGATGAACCTTTTGTGTGGGGAGGGTCTGAAACTGTATAAGAAACCATGTCAACCTGTATTCAGGCCTCACTCTGCTAGAGAGGAGTCTAATGTATGCATGCATTAAAACCTAGGACATTTTGCTTTCCAATGTATTGTGTGCTTTACTGCAGTGGGAATCTCACCTGGCCCAGACGCAATCTCTGTTAAAGGGGAATGGCCACGACAGCAGTCAGCTTAAAGAGGGTCATGTGTTTAATGTGCTACTCGCATATAATGAGTGTTTATTCCAGAGCCAGGATGAAGCGGTGGCAGATCAGTCAAAGTCCTTCTAGGCAAGTCCTCTCACTCGCGGCCATCTTGGCCACGCCTTTCGGGCAGCTATTTGGTCTCAACAAGACCAGGGCCCTGTCTAATGAATAGGGAGAGAGCTGGATCTCCATTTTCCGAGATCTAAGGGGCATAAAAAACACATGTTTGAAATCACGATGAAAAACAGACTAAAATCGCTGAAAGGGTTTGGTGGTTTTGTATTAAATTAACGTTTTAAAAGCCCTTTTTCTTACAGGTAATCTTGGACTGCGCATGCGCAATGCTTCACGACACAGTTTTCATTTACGGCATAACGACACCGGCACTGCACCGACAGCAAGTCAGCTTTAAAAGTTAGCTTTTGCTGCCGAGCCAACAAGATAACAGGTAGTCCAAGTTTTCCAGTCGATGCTGCTTGTGCCGCTTCCAGCTGCTGGTTCTTCCCTCCTGATTGAAAATAATAAGTGTCGCAAAAAGCGTGACCGCGTAGGACCTGCAAAACGATTGGAGCAACGGCACCGGAAGAGGCGGGACACGTGCAAACAACGGCCGTCTTGGCGTTACGGAGTCTCCCCGTGCATTTCAATGGGTGGTTTGTTCAGTGGTGCGTCTCCTCCTCCTATAGCGTCTCTGGATCAGTTCTGGTCGTGTGGTGACGAGACTCTCAGATCCACACTCCCTACAGTTTGGAAAGGGAGGCGGTGCGAGGCTGCCAGCAGTGACCCACGTTGTGCTGATCCCTCCCATAAAGGACGACCACACCAGCTTAGGAGACGCTGACAAAGGTAGGAGGGAAAGAGCGGCCCGGAGCCAGAGATACAAACGGAGCGGAGAGGACCACCCAGGGGAGCAGCCCGTAAACACAAGGCTAGGAACCAGGGAGCAGGAGGGGGTGAAGCTCTCTCCCCAATGATCGGGCTGGTGAAGAACGCAGACTGGATGAACTGCGTTTATTATAACCAACAGAGGTTCGTTAATTACACGGACGACGCTTTATCTGCGCTAGGGGAGCAGCTGCGTGCCACAAGACAAATGACTTTGGCAAAACAGGCAAGCCCTGTGATTGGTTACTGGCGGAACAAGGAGGAGTCTGTGCTCTTATAGGAGAAATGTGCTGCACCTTATTAAATAATTAATTATATTATTATTTAATAAGTATAATAATATATAATAATTATATAATAAGATTTATTTTATTATAATTATATTAATAAAGTTACAAATTAAAAACGTTCCCACACACGCTTTGATTCACAGCCAGTCAACGCCTGCCCTCTGGTGGACAAAACGAGAACTGCACGCAGCATATATTTTGTGGTCAGGAACGAGTTGAACTTCGCTTAATCTCTAAAAATAAAAATATATAACTACACATTACAGGCCACAATACAAGACGAACACCGCTGTTTTTAAAGTTTTGATTTTTTTCATACAATAAGTTATAAATTAAAAATATTCCCACACACGCCAATATTCAGTCGGTCAACGCCTGCCCTCTGGTGGACAAAACGAGAACTGCACGCAGCATATATTTTGTGGTCAGGAACGAGTTGAACTTCGCTTAATCTCTAAAAATAAAAATATATAACTACACATTACAGGCCACAATACAAGACGAACACCGCTGTTTTTAAAGTTTTGATTTTTTTCATACAATAAATTATAAATTAAAAATATTCCCACACACGCCAATATTCAGTCGGTCAACGCCTGCCCTCTGGTGGACAAAACGAGAACTGCACGCAGCATATATTTTGTGGTCAGGAACGAGTTGAACTTCGCTTAATCTCTAAAAATAAAAATATATAACTACACATTACAGGCCACAATACAAGACGAACACCGCTGTTTTTAAAGTTTTGATTTTTTTCATACAATAAGTTATAAATTAAAAAATATTCCCACACACGCCAATATTCAGTCGGTCAACGCCTGCCCTCTGGTGGACAAAACGAGAACTGCGAACGGCGAATTCATACGAGTTGAACTTCGGTTAAGCTCTAAAAACATGAAACTGTATTAAAACACGTCGTGTGTAGAAAACGGGAGTAGAGCAACGTTAGACTCGTCTGCAAATTAAAATATAAGCTCCAACTCAATACTTGCGTTTAAAGTTGACGATGAACAGATCATTATAAGCCAACTGGCCGATGACACCACCGTCTTCTTAAAAGGTTTAGAACAAATCCCTAAAGTCCCTGAATATAAATGTATAGAAAGTACTAAATCAAAACATTTCATCCATTACGTTTACATGTGATACTTTGAAACATCAGAATTTGTTCTTTATTATTTTTGTAATTCAATGCGTGTGTGTGTGTGTGTGTGTGTGTGTGTAATGTAAAATGGGAACAGACTGAATAATATGTGTTTTATATGAACACTGTCTAATAAAGGTGTAATGTAAAATGGGAACAGACTGAATAATATGTGTTTTATATGAACACTGTCTAATAAAGGTGTAATGTAAAATGGGAACAGACTGAATAATATATGTTTTATATGAACACTGTCTAATAAAGGTGTAATGTAAAATGGGAACAGACTGAATAATATATGTTTTATGTGAACACTGTCTAATAAAGGTGTAATGTAAAATGGGAACAGACTGAACAGCGACATCTAGTGGCGAGGAACGGGACCGCACGCAAAGCGGGATTAAAACGGGGAGTTTAAAACGCACACACGTTCTGTTTGTACGAATAAAACGCATGATCATACCCTATGTTGTAATAATCTGAGGTGTATTGATCAACGGAAGACACAGGTGGAGTTAAAGGTGTTGATTTAATGGCTTGTTTTACCACCCTGCTAAAACAGGGCGTCCGTCCCCCAAAAGAGTCCCCGACTTTAGTTCCGCAGTCGAGCAGCAAAACTGTACCTGTTGTAACTAACAATCAACTAATGTCTGTCTGTCTGTCTAATTATATACTAATTATAAAGGGTATTTACTATAACTTTATAAGACTAATTATAAAGAGTATTTACTATAACTTTATAAGACTAATTATAAAGAGTATTTACTATAACTTTATAAGACTAATTATAAAGGGTATTTACTATAACTTTATAAGACTAATTATAAAGAGTATTTACTATAACTTTATAAGACTAATTATAAAGAGTATTTACTATAACTTTATAAGACTAATTATAAAGAGTATTTACTATAACTTTATAAGACTAATTATAAAGAGTATTTACTATAACTTTATAAGACTAATTATAAAGAGTATTTACTATAACTTTATAAGACTAATTATAAAGAGTATTTACTATAACTTTATAAGACTAATTATAAAGAGTATTTACTATAACTTTATAAGACTAATTATAAAGAGTATTTACTATAACTTTATAAGACTAATTATAAAGAGTATTTACTATAACTTTATAAGACTAATTATAAAGAGTATTTACTATAACTTTATAAGACTAATTATAAAGAGTATTTACTACAACTTTATAAGACTAATTATGTAGAGTATTTGCTATAACTTTATAAGACTAATTATAAAGAGTAATGAAGCTTTAATAGAAGAGTTCTCAACAGCTTTATTATTTATTATTTGTTCCTATAACTATATCAGCCTCATTATAACAGGAGGAGAGGGGTACATTAGATCCACTCTGAGGAGGAGGAGGAGAGGGGTACATTAGATACACTCTGAGGAGGAGGAGGAGGAGGAGGAGGAGAGGGGTAAATTAGGTAAACTCTGAGGAGGAGGAGGAGAGGGGTACATTAGATCCACTCTGAGGAGGAGGAGGAGGAGGAGGAGAGGGGTACATTAGATCCACTCTGAGGAGGAGGAGGAGGAGGAGAGGGGTACATTAGATCCACTCTGAGGAGGAAGAGGAGGAGGAGGAGAGGGGTACATTAGATACACTCTGAGGAGGAGGAGGAGGAGGAGAGGGGTACATTAGATACACTCTGAGGAGGAGAAGGAGGAGGAGAGGGGTACATTAGATACACTCTGAGGAGGAGGAGGAGAAGGAGGAGGAGAGGGGTACATTAGATACACTCTGAGGAGGAGGAGGAGAGGGGTACATTAGATACACTCTGAGGAGGAGGAGGAGGAGGAGGAGAGGGGTACATTAGATACACTCTGAGGAGGAGGGGGAGGAGAGGGGTACATTAGATACACTCTGAGGAGGAGGAGGAGAGGGGTACATTAGATACACTCTGAGGAGGAGGAGGAGAGGGGTACATTAGATACACTCTGAGGAGGAGGAGGAGGAGGAGGAGAGGGGTACATTAGATACACTCTGAGGAGGAGGAGGAGGAGAGGGGTACATTAGATACACTCTGAGGAGGAGGAGGAGGAGAGGGGTACATTAGATACACTCTGAGGAGGAGGAGGAGGAGAGGGGTACATTAGATACACTCTGAGGAGGAGGAGGAGGAGGAGAGGGGTACATTAGATACACTCTGAGGAGGAGGAGGAGGAGGAGGAGGAGAGGGGGACATTAGATCCACTCTGAGGAGGAGGAGGAGGAGGAGGAGGTCAGAGCTCCAGCTCCTGCTCTCTCTCGGTGTCTGGAACGTCGCTGTCACACAAACATTCCATCTCCCCCAGACCAGAGAGCGTGAGCAGTGGACCTGAGCTCAACGCTGCCCCCATGTGGCGCTAGAAACAAACTGCAGGCTGGATCACATTCACTCATTGTTCACATTTTAAAGCCGCTTCAAACTGAAACTCGACCGCTTCATCGTTAAAGTCGACCCTTGGAGACAGCGTCAGTCATACCGTCAAAGCCCTCTGATTGGCTAGAAGCACAGGAGTAGGGCGGGGCTAAGGGAGGTTACCCGGTCTGTCATTGGGCAGCAGGCTCACCCCCCCCCCCGGCCAGCTCTGCTCCTCTCTGAGGACCTAGGAGAGCACCACGACAGCGGGGAAACGTTGATTGATTCATCCGTTAGTGTAGCTGACTGGAGATCAGTGAGATTCATGTTTATCTTTCTGTCACACTCCAACAGTTCAATAAAGACGTTGTGACGTGGTCTCAACACGTGGGCGGGGCCTAAAGGAGAGAGCGCTTTATGCGTCGACTGCTTCCAGTGTCGTGTTGCTCAGACTACAGACTGATGTGCTTCTTGTTTAGTGGACAACGCAGAACATGAGGAGCTTTAAAAAAAGAAAAAGTTCACGTACTAAACCACCGGTCTTAACAGCGCTCTGAATAATCCTGAGTGGATTATTCCCCTGAGTGGTCGGCCCGTTAACAGAGCGGACTCAGCGCCCACATCTTCCTCAGCTGTTCCATGACGTCGTCTGTCCCGGGAAACGCTGGCAGCCCCCCCTGGAGCATCTCCGTGGACACGCCCCCCGCCCCCCTGGAGGAGACAGGGTCAGAGGTCAGAGGTCAGAGGTTAGGGTCAGAGGTCAGAGGTTAGGGTCAGGGTTAGGGTCAGGGGAAGGATAGGGGAAGTGGGGATATGGGAGGGGGGGACGTTAGGGTATAGGGGAGGAGGGAGGTTAGGGTATAGGGGAGGGGGGAGGTTAGGGTATAGGGGAGGGAGGAGGTGGGAGGTGAGGGGGAGGATAGCGAATAGGGGAGGTTAGGGAGGAGGTGAGGGAGGAGGTGAGGGGGAGGATGGAGGTGAGGGTATAGGGGAGGGGGAGGATAGGGGAGGGGGGAGGTGAGGGTATAGAGGAGGGGGGAGGTTACCTTACCTTATTAGGGTAACAGGCGTGTGTATAATAAAAATGACCACACAAGCCACACAGCCAGGTCGTTTTAAATGATTTTATATCATAAAACAACATCAGTAGACATTTCAACAACTGTGCGCACAGAGAAACAATTCTGGGATGTGAATCAAAAAAAACAACGGTTCATCGTGAGACCATCTGACCCTAACTCTGTCCCTAACACTGAACCATGAGGAACCCTTGAGAAACAAGGAACCCTTGACAACCCGTGACTTAAGTCACGTCCTGCGAGGTGGAGCAGTCCCATCGTAGTCCTCGTCTCGCTCCTGGTGGGTCGTCAGCTTCATCTGTTCACAACACAAACACACATTAAAAGAGTGATGTTACGTCACCAGGTGTGAGTGTGACCAGCTGTTACGTTTTAGTTGTGTTTTAGTGTCCACCTTGATGTACGCTGGATAAACTACAGTAGTAGCAGCTGATGTGACCGTAATTACCTCAAATCACAGCTTTGGCTAAAATTCACAGAATGAAAAATCTGAAGGAAAAACTAATTAACACGCTCTACGATCGTTAATTTAAAAAGATTGAATAATTAAAAAGAACCTCCAGGTGTCAAGTGTTTGGTGATGGTTACCCTCCGGTCCCCAGCCTCCGGTCCAGCCTGGTGCCCCATTCCTGGTCCAGGGGGATCTGGATACCCTCTGGTCCACAGCCTCCGGTCCAGCCTGGTGCCCCATTCCTGGTCCAGGGGGATCTGGATACCCTCTGGTCCACAGCCTCCGGTCCAGCCTGGTGCCCCATTCCTGGTCCAGGGGATCTAGTTACCCTACATTATAATTTAGAGCGAGAAAAGCACTATACACATCCAATGTAGTATTATTATTATTATTATTATTATATATCACCCTGGTGCCCCATACC
The DNA here is from genome assembly GCF_964030765.1 of Micromesistius poutassou. Classification (NCBI taxonomy): domain Eukaryota; kingdom Metazoa; phylum Chordata; class Actinopteri; order Gadiformes; family Gadidae; genus Micromesistius; species Micromesistius poutassou. The sequence continues at coordinate 88,457 of NW_028180242.1, read as the reverse complement.
TGGTCCAGCGGGATCTGGTCTCCAGCCTCTGGTCTCCTATGCCTGGTCTTGGGGATCTTGTCACCTGCTGGTCCTCTGCCTCTGGTCCAGGAGATCCTGTGAAGACAGCATCTTTATAGACACGTGCACATAGCGGTCTTGAATCTAACTACCAACCCCCCCCCCCCCCCACAGAAGCCCCTTACCTTGAGCTGGAACGACGATGGAGATCTTGGGGTGCTTTGGTCGTCTCGTTGCAAAATACAGCCAACAGACTTACCTTGAGCAGATCTAGTAGTTTGTTGCTGTTGGTTCATGTACAAATAATTGACTATACATATTCCCCCCATTTAGCAAATAATTCCCACCCATAAACAAGGCTGACAACCGTACAAAATAACAAACTGTTCTCATGCCTTTTGTCTACTTCCTTACTACTCTCTAAAACATTGCATGCACATCGCATGAGCGTTGCCTTACTGATCAGGGTGTGATCTGAGTGACCAGAGATGCATGCTGGGATACTGTGCCATCTGACGCCTGCAGTTCTGTAGACGTTCCCCCTCAGGAGAAACCCAAGTTTTCAAAAGGCTGTCGTGACATCAGTTACATGACCGTCACGTCTGTCAAGACCGTGACAGGGACTCCCCGAGGAGAAACGCCAAAGGGTAGGCTGTGAGGCTCCCCCTCTCGGCGACTAGAATACAACCCAGCTCTTACAGGAGAGAATCATGGAGCACATTTCAACGTTCCTCTTCATAGACCTTGAAGCCCCAGTGAGGCTTTCTTCACCTCCTCTTCTGATGAAGAGCACAACTGCAGCTCGACAGGGACGCGAGTCGGGATGTTTCCAAGATGGTTTCCGATTCAAGGGGGACCCGTCTCCCAGGTCCAACTAGCCTCGTCGTTACAATTCAGCCCGAGAAAGACTTGGATCTCAGGGCAGGAGTACAGGAGAACCAGAGGGCTAGCAGTCCATCATGTTGAGGTTAGGTAGGGAAGCCACATCGCAGACTGGTTCATCTTCCATCTTCAGTCAGTTGGTTGGTTTCTCATCCGATTCTGTCCATTCGTAATGCCGTTAGTCCATCATCCATTGTACCAAGTAGCCATTGTCGCTTCCCATTGTTTGCATGATTCAGTCACACTGCAGTCCAAGCTGCATGACACTCAAGTCATCCTGTCCAGTGTGTAGAAGGGTTGAATTGAGATCCAGATGCTAGATCGCTCCAGGCTCTTGCTGTATTGAACACCCACTTTGTTATCCTCTTTGATTTAGGCCACAGACTTGAGTCATCCAGAAACGTCAGACCAAAAGACACTCCAGGGTGTTTCAGGAAGAGTAGCGTCCTCCTATAGCTGAAAATTAAAATGTTCAGGTAATACAAGCCAAGTAGGTCTCTCTCTTTGAGAGAAGAGAGACCAGTGGAGGTTTTGACGGAGAGACCAGTGGTGGGTTTGTAGGTCTTTGAGAGAGGAGAGACCAGTGGAGGTTTTGACCGAGAGACCAGTGCTGGGTTTGTAGGTCTTTGAGAGGAGAGACCAGCGGTGGGAGAGCTGGTGGGTCAGACCAGTGGTGGGGGGGGCTGGTGGGTCAGACCAGTGGTGGGGGGGCTGGTGGGTCAGACCAGTGGTGGGGGGGCTGGTGGGTCAGACCAGTGGTGGGGGGGCTGGTGGGTCAGACCAGTGGTGGGGGGGCTGGTGGGTCAGACCAGTGGTGGGGGGGCTGGTGGGTCAGACCAGTGGTGGGGGGGCTGGTGGGTCAGACCAGTGGTGGGGGGCTGGGGCTTGGGCTTCAAGGCGTACGGACGGAAACGTTGGAACGTGCTCCGTGGTTCTCAGGTGCAGGAACCAGGTTGGGTTCTAGTTGCTGAGAGGGACAGCCCTCACATCTCGCCCCCCGGTGTGTCTCCTTGAGGAGTCCCTGTCTCCATCCTGAAGGACGTTCCAGTTCATGTAACTGACGTGACGACGGCCTCTTAAACACTCGGGTTCCCCTGAGGGGGAACGTCTACAGAACTGAAGGCCTCAAACAGCGCAGAACCCTAGCATGCATCTCTGGTCAGTCAGACCACACCCTTATCAGTAGGACAACACACACGGGATGTGATGCAATGTTGAGGAATGTAGTAGGAAAGTGGACGGGAAAAGATCTTCTAAGGGCGAATGAGAGGCATGAGAACGGGGGGTGGGGAGAGAGAGAGAGAGAGAGAGAGAGAGCGAGAGCGAGAGAGGCAGGGCCTACGAGGGGCGGGGCAGGGCCTACGAGGGGGGGGGCAGGGCCTACAAGGGGCGGGGCCTACGAGGGGCGGGGCCTGAGAACCGGTTCAAACTAAACGCTGTCAGCATTAAAGCATTAAAAGAAAATGTGACTTACAGTTGGCAGTTTCTTCTTCTTCATGGTTCGATCGTTATACTCACAGAATCAGTTTCTTCTTCTTGACCTGTGAAGGAGAGCAATGAGATTAGTTTTACAGCTAGTGTGTGTGTGTGTTTCAATTAGTGATTAATCCAATCAAAATAAGTTTAACTACGACAGTGACCGAACGCGGGGTCATTGCGTGACGTCATGGCCCCGCCCCCTACGTCTTCCGCCGGCCAACTCCATCATGGAGTCATTGATAAACATCAGCAGCCCCGTCACCCGGCGAGAAATATCAATGAACTCAATTAGAAACAGCTTAGGACGAATTACATCCAGAAGTACCATAATTAAACATATCAAGAAGGCCTAGTAAAAAAAATAAACTATTAAGATCAATTGTAAATAAGTGTCCTACTCACAGCAGGTCCAGATGTAGCGGGCCGTTTTACTACAAAAAGTGTTGGTTAACCCGACGGTCAACCTGGAGAACAAGGACCAGACGGATCGTTAGTTACGTTTAGAACTTGAACCGGACGTTTCCAACCATGTTTCGGTTCAACTTCTAAAATAACGTCAATATTAACCGTGTACTGGAGACGGCTCAGCGTCTTTTTCAAACAGTGTGTGTGTGTGTGTGTGTGTGTGTGTGTATAAAGACGTCCCCTTCACTGATTAATATCATTATGTTGGTAGATACTGCAGTAATCAGTGTGGATTCAAAGGCGTCAGAAAAGAAAAACGTTTTTTTTTGCCTCCACCACCAGCCTCCGTGTTTGATTGATTGATTGGTTAATTGGTTAATTGATTGCTCTATGGGTTCGCAAACCCCGTTTTAACTAAGGGTACACTAAAAAATAAATAAATCATGAATCAAAATAAAAGGTAAAAAGAACAGTAAAAGTAAAAGAATACAAAAATATTGTGTGTCCATTTCTGACTAAACATCACGTTGTGCATAGTTGTCAATAACAATAGAAACTTGTCAAATGCTGTGTGTGTGTGTGTGTGTGTGTGTGTGTGTGTGTGTACCTTCTGATTGCCAATTGCATTGTTTTTAGCTCGTACACAACTGCTATCCAGACCGTTTTAAACAACACATCAAACATGGTTTCACTGAACCCACCGTAACACATCATCTTAAACGTGTCCTCTAACAATCAAACAGACTCACGGCGTTGCCTCTCTGGTGCTTCCCGGTGGACGCTGACTGAGTGCATTCAGACGGCGCACGTGTCCGCCATTCCTCCTCCACAGGTGAGTCTGACAGGAAGTGACGTCACCGGAAGTGGATCAACCGGAAGTGACGTCATCGCAAAACCTAAAACGGACTAGTCTACTAATTATCCACATCCCCGTTTTACCTGTAATTATGTAACTAACTTATTACTTACTAGCTTAATTATTCCACGGCTCTTGGAATAATGTGTGTGTGTGTGTGTGTGTGTGTGTGTGCCAACAAGACAGTTTATATTACCACAAACACTCCAGTATATATATATATATATATATATATATATATATATATATATATATATATATATATATATATATATATATATACTATAGATATCTTTTTTTTATTCTCATTTCCCTAAAAAAAAAAAATACAAAATCGGCGCTGTGTAACTGTAATATATATATATATATAAAATTATAATTATAATTATATATATATATATAAAGATATCTACATATATAGATATCTTTATTTTTTTATTCTCTTTTTTATTCTCATTTTCATTATAAAAAAATAAATAGAAAATCTGCGCTGTGTAACTGTACAATCAGGAGTTGACTTACACACTACACACTCACACACTAAATATATTTATATTTTAACAATAAACGGTATAAGTAAGTACGTAACTATTTTTACCAACAAGTCCCCCCCCCCTCGTGTGTGTTTAATTCTAGATAATGAGTTTGTGTGTAGTTAGTGTGTGTAGCTCGGGTTGTGTTTGTAAGTGTCATTGTGGTATGAATCTTTGCTCTTCCAGAAATGCGGTTCATAACCCCTGACAGATCACAAGACCCATGCAGAACCGGGGGTTTACTCACAGTCGGGGACAAGGGGGACTTCAGGGAGGAGATTGCGACAGTAGCCCTCGGACTGAGAGTGTGAACCTCCTCAAAAATCTCTCACGGGGCGCAAGTGTGTGGTCGTGTAGCATAACCGCGTGAAGTTCCTCTAGTGGCCGCCAGATGGCGCCAGGGTACCGCTGGTACAGCCACAATAACTTAAAACTTAAAATAATAATACATTCGGTTTATATATTATATATTTATGTAGCGCTCTTCCATGTACTCAAAGACGCTTTACGGAGTGAACAAAAAAAAGAATGATTAAATATAATCTAAATAAAAAATTATAATTTAATAAGAACGTATATTAGTAGATAAGAAGTGATAAGAAGTTCCTCTAGTCGCCGCCAGATGGCGCCAGGGTACCACTTGGTAGAAAACAGCCACAATAACTTAAAACTTTAAATAAATAAAAAAATAATAATAATACATTCGGTTTATATACGATATATTTCATGTAGCGCTTTACCATGTACTCAAAGACGCTCAAAGACGCTTTACAGAGTGAACACAAATAATAACAATTAATTAATAATAATTGAATAAGAACGTAGTTGGAAGTTAAGAAGTGACGTGCCATATCTCGTTCACACTTCAACCGTCTCATGGGTGGATCTGTGAGCCTTATTCATACATTCAACTAAATGTATATATATATATATATATATATATATATTATATATATATATATATATATATATATAGTGGTCGTGGTCGTGTATATATATATATATATATATATATATATATATATAGGCTATATGGGAGACTCCGGACTTCTTTACGCGCAACTTTATTTTAGACACACACAGACAGACAGAGAGAGAGAGGGAGAGAGAGAGTGAGAGAGAGACACACAGACAGACAGAGCGAGAGAGTCATACAGAGAGACTGACAGACAGAGAGAGAGTGAGAGAGAGAGAGAGACACACAGACAGACACAGAGAGAAAGAGAGACACATCGACAAACATAGAGAGAGACAACAAGAGAGAGTAATATTGTGCAATGTGTCTGTGTAACACTTATCAATCTTACTATAGAGAAAACAACGTTAGTGTTTCAATATATTGTTCTTTTCTGAGCCGTGTGGTGAATTCAACTTTACGTTTACCATTCAGGTGATTAATTTGTGTCAATGTGATCTAAAGTGAAGAGAAGGAGGAGACAGAAGTCCTTTGACTGATCTTATATTTAAATCACAAGTTAAAAAACCGTTGTTAAATGAGTCACTTCCAAGGCGCGGGCTTCAACCAGTAGAAACAGAGCGTGAAGCGTGTGTGTGTGTGTGTTTGTGTGTGTGTGTGCGTGTGAGAGAAAAATAAAAAGATAGAGAGAGACACTGAGAAAGAGAGAGAGAGAGAGAGAGAGAGAGAGAGAGAGAGAGAGAGAGAGAGAGAGAGAGAGAGAGAGACAAATACACACACAGACAAAGATAGAGAGAGACAGAGAGAGAGAGAGGGAGAGACATGGAGAGAGAGAGAGAGAGACACACACACACACACACACACACAAACAAAGATAGAGAGACAACGAGAGAGAGAGAGAGAGACACACACACACAAACAAAGATAGAGAGAGACAACGAGAGAGAGAGAGAGAGAGAGAGAGAGAGAGGGACACACACAGACAGACAGAGAGAGAGATAACAAGACAGATAGACAGACAGACAGACAGACAGACAGACAGACAGAGAGAGAGAGAGACACACACACACACACACACACAGACAAAGATAGAGAGAGACACCAAGAGAGAGAGAGGGAGAGACATCGAGAGAGAGAGAGAGACACACACACACAGACAGAGAGAGAGACACACACACACAGACAGACAGAGATAGAGAGAGGGAGAGATAGAGGGACAACAAGACCGACAGACAGACAGAGAGAGAGAGACAACGAGACAGACAGAGAGCGAGAGAGAGACATACAAAGATAGAGAGAAACGAGAGAGAGAGAAAGAGAAAGAGAGAGACACACAGACAGACAGAGAGAGAGACAACGAGACAGACAGAGAGACTGACAGACAGAGAGAGAGTGAGAGAGAGACACACACACACAGACAGACAGAGAGAGAAAGAGAGACACATAGACAAATATAGAGAGAGACAACAAGAGAGAGAGAGAGAGTAATATTGTGCAAAGTATTTTTCAGGAAGTGAAAGCCAAGTCACAAGCCCAAACCAAAGTCACACGACGTGGAGTCACTTCTCTCTCTCTGGAGACAGAGAGCAACACCTTTTAAACCGAGAGGTCTGGGAGAAACATTAGACGGTGAGCACAGAGAATAGAACAAATAATGTGATTATGTTTGAAGTTGTATTCTGGGAATGGCCTCTGCTAACAATGTGTGTGGGGGGGGGGGTCTCCAACTGACTGTGTTTGGGTGGGGTCTCAGAGTGACTGTACGTTTGGGTGAGGTCTCCAACTGACTGTGTTTGGGTGGGGTCTCAGAGTGACTGTACGTTTGGGTGAGGTCTCCAACTGACTGTGTTTGGGTGGGGTCTCAGAGTGACTGTACGTTTGGGTGAGGTCTCCAACTGACTGTGTTTGGGTGGGGTCTCAGAGTGACTGTACGTTTGGGTGAGGTCTCCAACTGACTTTGTTTCAGCTCTAATCTAAACATGAGACGAGGACCTCCTTTCAGAGGGCTATCAGGAGGTGTAATGAGTGACACATGGGTTTCCCTCAGAATGTGGTCCTTCGTTGACTCTGCTTTCTTCCCGTACTGATTTCAGTCATGTAGTTAAGATAATGCTTATACCGTTTAAACTCCAGTAAATGTATCCCAGACCACCTAGGTGGCGTGTAGCATGGACCTTTGCTCCATAAAGTAGACTGAAATGGACCAATCAATAACACGTGTAAAGATAAAAGTAGGTTATATGAATCCGAATCAATGTGCTATCATTCTATGAACTGGTTTGTGTGTGTTCATAATGTGTGTTAGAATGAATCAAAGTAAAACAACATGACATATCTGTGTAGTCTTTATATATGTAACCCTGAGCAGCTGTCTATGATGACGTTAGCAGAACAGACAGTCACCAATGGTCCACTGTCTCTGTCTCTCTCCGGACCCTGGACTAGAATGACAGGGTGTGTTTCCCCTTTATGTTCCCTGCTCGGCTCCACTGTGTTTGGGGAAGATTATTAGACTTCCCAAAACTTACTTCTCTCTTTCTGGAGACAAAGATCAACACCTTTTAAACTAAACGGCCAGACAATAAGAAAATGTTACCTGTAATCCTGTTTACAACATTCTGGTGTGATCTAATTTACAGCATTTATTCGTTTATCTCTTTCACAGCTCTAAGCTGGCATCTAGAGTTGCAATGTTGGATGAAGGGAGGACAGATGTCTGCCAGACCCTGTACTGTATGAAGTTATATTGAGGTTTGAGTATAGGCTTGATTAGTTGATAGTCGTTTCTTTGTCTCTTTTCACTTTAAATAAGACTACCTTTTAGTTTAAGAAATATTGGCTATTGTGAGAAGTATCACTGGATTAGGTTTTGGATTTTCGTTCAGAACCTTAATGAGGGACATTTTTAAAGCTCTATCACTAAGAACGTTAATGAGGGGCGTGTTTAAAGCTCTATCACTGTAAGGACCTTAATGAGGGGCGTGTTTAAAGCTCTATCACTGTAAGGACCTTAATGAGGGGCATGTTTAAAGCTCTATCACTAAGAACGTTAATGAGGGGCGTGTTTAAAGCTCTATCACTGTAAGGACCTTAATGAGAGGCGTGTTTAAAGCTCTATCACTGTAAGGACCTTAATGAGGGGCGTGTTTAAAGCTCTATCACTGTAAGGACCTTAATGAGGGGCGTGTTTAAAGCTCTATCACTGTAAGGACCTTAATGAGGGGCGTGTTTAAAGCTCTATCACTGTAAGGACCTTAATGAGGGGTGTGTTTAAAGCTCTATCACTGTAAGGACCTTAATGAGGGGCGTGTTTAAAGCTCTATCACTGTAAGGACCTTAATGAGGGGCGTGTTTAAAGCTCTATCACTGTAAGGACCTTAATGAGGGGCGTGTTTAAAGCTCTATCACTGTAAGGACCTTAATGAGGGGCTTGTTCCCCTCATTAAGTTTCTTACAGTGATAGAGCTTTAAAAATCTTTCATGTTTTAAATGAGTTGCCAGCTAACTGCTGTGAAATAGATTAACAAGTGTGTGTCTGTGTGCGTGTGCTTGTGTGTGTGTGTGTGTGTGTGTGTGTGTGTGTGTGTGTGTGTGTGTGTGTGTGTGTGTGTGTGTGTGTGTGCGCGTGTGTGTGTGTGTGTCTGTGTGTGTGTGCATGCATGGTTGGGGGAGAATAGGAAGTATTTTTCAGGTAGTGAAAGCCAAGTTTTAAATGCAAAACAAAGTCACACGACGTGGAGTCACTTCTCTCTCTCTGGAGACAGAGAGCAACACCTTTTAAACCGAGAGGTCTGGGAGAAACATTAGACGGTGAGCACAGAGAATATAAAAAAGAATGTGATTATGTTTGAAGTTGTTTTCTGGGAATGGCCTCTGCTAACAATGTGTGTGGGGGGGGGGGTCTCCAACTGACTGTGTTTGGGTGGGGTCTCAGAGTGACTGTACGTTTGGGTGAGGTCTCCAACTGACTGTGTTTGGGTGGGGTCTCAGAGTGACTGTACGTTTGGGTGAGGTCTCCAACTGACTGTGTTTGGGTGGGGTCTCAGAGTGACTGTACGTTTGGGTGAGGTCTCCAACTGACTGTGTTTGGGTGGGGTCTCAGAGTGACTGTACGTTTGGGTGAGGTCTCCAACTGACTGTGTTTGGGTGGGGTCTCAGAGTGACTGTACGTTTGGGTGAGGTCTCCAACTGACTTTGTTTCAGCTCTAATCTAAACATGAGACGAGGACCTCCTTTCAGAGGGCTATCAGGAGGTGTAATGAGTGACACATGGGTTTCCCTCAGAATGTGGTCCTTCGTTGACTCTGCTTTCTTCCCGTACTGATTTCAGTCATGTAGTTAAGATAATGCTTATACCGTTTAAACTCCAGTAAATGTATCCCAGACCACCTAGGTGGCGTGTAGCATGGACCTTTGCTCCATAAAGTAGACTGATATGGACCAATCAATAACACGTGTAAAGATAAAAGTATGTTATATGAATCTGAATCAATGTGCTATCATTCTATGAACTGGTTTGTGTGTGTTCATAATGTGTGTTAGAATGAATCAAAGTAAAACAACATGACATATCTGTGTAGTCTTTATATATGTAACCCTGAGCAGCTGTCTATGATGACGTTAGCAGAACAGACAGTCACCAATGGTCCACTGTCTCTGTCTCTCTCCGGACCCTGGACTAGAATGACAGGGTGTGTTTCCCCTTTATGTTCGCTGCTCGGCTCCACTGTGTTTGGGGAAGATTATTAGACTTCCCAAAACTTACTTCTCTCTTTCTGGAGACAAAGATCAACACCTTTTAAACTAAACGGCCAGACAATAAGAAAATGTTACCTGTAATCCTGTTTACAACATTCTGGTGTGATCTAATTCATAGCATTTATTCGTTTATCTCTTTCACAGCTCTAAGCTGGCATCTAGAGTTGCAATGTTGGATGAAGGGAGGACAGATGTCTGCCAGACCCTGTACTGTATAAAGTTATATTGAGGTTTGGGTGTAGGCTTGATTAGTTGATAGTCGTTTCTTTGTCTCTTTTCACTTTAAATAAGACTACCTTTTAGTTTAAGAAATATTGGCTAGGGTGAGAAGGATCACTGGATTAGGTTTAGGATTTTTGAACCTTAAGAACCTTAATGAGGGGCGTGTTTAAAGCTCTATCACTGTAAGGACCTTAATGATGGCCGTGTTTAAAGCTCTATCACTGTAAGGACCTTAATGAGGGGCGTGTTTAAAGCTCTATCACTGTAAGGACCTTAATGAGGGGCGTGTTTAAAGCTCTATCACTGTAAGGACCTTAATGAGGGGCGTGTTTAAAGCTCTATCACTGTAAGGACCTTAATGAGGGGCGTGTTTAAAGCTCTATCACTAAGAACCTTAATGAGGGGTGTGTTTAAAGCTCTATCACTAAGAACCTTAATGAGGGGCGTGTTTAAAGCTCTATCACTAAGAACCTTAATGAGGGGTGTGTTTAAAGCTCTATCACTGTAAGGACCTTAATGAGGGGCGTGTTTAAAGCTCTATCACTGTAAGGACCTTAATGAGGGGCGTGTTTAAAGCTCTATCACTGTAAGGACCTTAATGAGGGGCGTGTTTAAAGCTCTATCACTGTAAGGACCTTAATGAGGGGCGTGTTTAAAGCTCTATCACTGTAAGGACCTTAATGAGGGGCGTGTTTAAAGCTCTATCACTGTAAGGACCTTAATGAGGGGCGTGTTTAAAGCTCTATCACTAAGAACCTTAATGAGGGGCGTGTTTAAAGCTCTATCACTGTGAGGACCTTAATGAGGGGCGTGTTCCCCTCATTAAGTTTCTTACAGTGATAGAGCTTTAAAAATCTTTCATGTTTTAAATGATTTGCCAGCTAACTGCTGTGAAATAGATTAACAAGTGTGTGTCTGTGTGCGTGTGCTTGTGTGTGTGTGTGTGTGTGTGTGTGTGTGTGTGTGTGTGTGTGTGTGTGTGTGTGTGTGTGTGTGTGTGTGTGTGTGTGTGTGTGTGTGTGCGTGTGTGTGTCTGTGTGTGTGTGCATGCATGGTTGGGGGAGAATAGGAAGTATTTTTCAGGTAGTGAAAGCCAAGTTTTAAACTCAAAACAAAGTCACACGACGTGGAGTCACTTCTCTCTCTGGAGACAGAGAGCAACACCTTTTAAACCGAGAGGTCTGGGAGAAACATTAGACGGTGAGCACAGAGAATAGAACAAATAATGTGATTATGTTTGAACTTGTTTTCTGGGAATGGCCTCTGCTAACAATGTGGGGAGGGGGGGGGTCTCCAACTGACTGTGTTTGGGTGGGGTCTCAGAGTGACTGTACGTTTGGGTGAGGTCTCCAACTGACTGTGTTTGGGTGGGGTCTCAGAGTGACTGTACGTTTGGGTGAGGTCTCCAACTGACTTTGTTTCAGCTCTAATCTAAACATGAGACGAGGACCTCCTTTCAGAGGGCTATCAGGAGGTGTAATGAGTGACACATGGGTTTCCCTCAGAATGTGGTCCTTCGTTGACTCTGCTTTCTTCCCGTACTGATTTCAGTCATGTAGTTAAGATAATGCTTATACCGTTTAAACTCCAGTAAATGTATCCCAGACCACCTAGGTGGCGTGTAGCATGGACCTTTGCTCCATAAAGTAGACTGATATGGACCAATCAACAACACGTGTAAAGATAAAAGTATGTTATATGAATCCGAATCAATGTGCTATCATTCTATGAACTGGTTTGTGTGTGTTCATAATGTGTGTTAGAATGAATCAAAGTAAAACAACATGACATATCTGTGTAGTCTTTATATATGTAACCCTGAGCAGCTGTCTATGATGACGTTAGCAGAACAGACAGTCACCAATGGTCCACTGTCTCTGTCTCTCTCCGGACCCTGGACTAGAATGACAGGGTGTGTTTCCCCTTTATGTTCGCTGCTCGGCTCCACTGTGTTTGGGGAAGATTATTAGACTTCCCAAAACTTACTTCTCTATTTCTGGAGACAAAGATCAACACCTTTTAAACTAAACGGCCAGACAATAAGAAAATGTTACCTGTAATCCTGTTTACAACATTCTGGTGTGATCTAATTTACAGCATTTATTTGTTTATCTCTTTCACAGCTCTAAGCTGGCATCTAGAGTTGCAATGTTGGATGAAGGGAGGACAGATGTCTGCCAGACCCTGTACTGTATGAAGTTATATTGAGGTTTGAGTATAGGCTTGATTACTTGATAGTCGTTTCTTTGTCTCTTTTCACTTTAAATAAGACTACCTTTAAGTTTAAGAAATATTGGCTATTGTGAGAAGTATCACTGGATTAGGTTTTGGATTTTCGTTCAGAGCCTTAATGAGGGGCGTGTTTAAAGCTCTATCACTGTAAGAACCTTAATGAGGGGCGTGTTTAAAGCTCTATCACTGTAAGAACCTTAATGAGGGGTGTGTTTAAAGCTCTATCACTGTAAGGACCTTAATGAGGGGTGTGTTTAAAGCTCTATCACTGTAAGGACCTTAATGAGGGGCGTGTTTAAAGCTCTATCACTGTGAGGACCTTAATGAGGGGCTTGTTCCCCTCATTAAGTTTCTTACAGTGATAGAGCTTTAAAAATGTTTCATGTTTTAAATGAGTTGCCAGCTAACTGCTGTGAAATAGATTAACAAGTGTGTTTCTGTGTGCGTGTGCGTGTGTGTGTGTGTCTGTGTGTGTGTGCATGCATGGTTGGGGGAGAATAGGAAGTATTTTTCAGGAAGTGAAAGCCAAGTTTAGAGGTCTGGGATAAACATTAGACGGTGAGCACAGAGAATAGAAAAGATTATGTGATTATGTTTGAACTTGTATTCTGGGAATGGCCTCTGCTAACAATGTGTGTGGGGGGGGGGGGGTCTCCAACTGACTGTGTTTGGGTGGGGTCTCAGAGTGACTGTACGTTTGGGTGAGGTCTCCAACTGACTGTGTTTGGGTGGGGTCTCAGAGTGACTGTACGTTTGGGTGAGGTCTCCAACTGACTGTGTTTGGGTGGGGTCTCAGAGTGACTGTACGTTTGGGTGAGGTCTCCAACTGACTGTGTTTGGGTGGGGTCTCAGAGTGACTGTACGTTTGGGTGAGGTCTCCAACTGACTTTGTTTCAGCTCTAATCTAAACATGAGACGAGGACCTCCTTTCAGAGGGCTATCAGGAGGTGTAATGAGTGACACATGGGTTTCCCTCAGAATGTGGTCCTTCGTTGACTCTGCTTTCTTCCCGTACTGATTTCAGTCATGTAGTTAAGATAATGCTTATACCGTTTAAACTCCAGTAAATGTATCCCAGACCACCTAGGTGGCGTGTAGCATGGACCTTTGCTCCATAAAGTAGACTGAAATGGACCAATCAATAACACGTGTAAAGATAAAAGTATGTTATATGAATCCAAATCAATGTGCTATCATTCTATGAACTGGTTTGTGTGTGTTCATAATGTGTGTTAGAATGAATCAAAGTAAAACAACATGACATATCTGTGTAGTCTTTATATATGTAACCCTGAGCAGCTGTCTATGATGACGTTAGCAGAACAGACAGTCACCAATGGTCCACTGTCTCTGTCTCTCTCCGGACCCTGGACTAGAATGACAGGGTGTGTTTCCCCTTTATGTTCGCTGCTCGGCTCCACTGTGGAGGGGGAAGATTATTAGACTTCCCAAAACTTACTTCTCTCTTTCTGGAGACAAAGATCAACACCTTTTAAACTAAACGGCCAGACAATAAGAAAATGTTACCTGTAATCCTGTTTACAACATTCTGGTGTGATCTAATTTACAGCATTTATTTGTTTATCTCTTTCACAGCTCTAAGCTGGCATCTAGAGTTGCAATGTTGGATGAAGGGAGGACAGATGTCTGCCAGACCCTGTACTGTATAAAGTTATATTGAGGTTTGAGTATAGGCTTGATTACTTGATAGTCGTTGATAGCCGCTGCGCGGTGGCTAGCGGCCGTGCTTGGGTCAGCCTCGCGGCGCGGTGTCTAGCGACCATGTTTGGGTTAGCCTTGCGGTGGCTAGCGGCCGTGTTTGGGTTAGCCTCGTGGCGTGGTGAAGCTCTGAGCGCCACAGAGCGGTTGGCTCAAGAGACGCACGGCAGGGTCAGGGATGAAATTTTCCTTTAACATTAATGATAATATCATGTTTTCTTTCAGGAGGGTTGGGCTCTGTCTGTGAGGGTTTTATAGAATTTATTAAATCATCAGTTATTAAATAGCCATGCGGCGCGGTGGCTAGCGGCCGTGTTTGGATTAGCCTTGCGGTGGCTAGCGGCCGTGTTTGGGTTAGCCTCGCGGAGTGGTGGCTGGCGGCCGTGTTTGGGTTAGCCTCGCGGTGGCTAGCGGCCGTGTTTGGGTTAGCCTCGCGGTGGCTGGCGGCCGTGTTTGGGTTAGCCTCGCGGTGCTGTGGCTAGTGGCCGTGTTTGGGTTAGCCTCGCGGTGCTGTGGCTAGTGGCCGTGTTTGGGTTAGCCTCGCGGCACGGTGGCTAGCGGCTGTGTTCGGGTTAGCTTCGCACTGGCTAGTGGCCGTGTTTGGGTTAGCCTCGCGGCGCGGTGGCTAGCGGTCGTGTTTGGGTTAGCCTTGCGGTGGCTAGCGGCCGTGTTTGGGTTAGCCTTGCAGTGGCTAGCGGCCGTGATTGGGTTAGCCTTGCGGTGGCTAGCGGCCGTGTTTGGGTTAGCCTTGCGGTGGCTAGCGGCCGTGTTTGGGTTAGCCTCGTGGCGTGGTGAAGCTCTGAGCGCCACAGAGCGGTTGGCTCAAGAGACGCACGGCAGGGTCAGGGATGAAATTTTCATGCCATGGGACCTTTAACATTAATAATAATATCATGTTTTCTTTCAGGAGGGTTGGGCTCTGTCTGTGAGGGTTTTATAGAATTTATTAAATCATCAGTTATTAAATAGCCTTGCGGCGCGGTGGCTAGCGGCCGTGTTTGGGTTAGCCTTGCGGTGGCTAGCAGCCGTGTTTGGGTTAGCCTCACGGTGGCTAGCGGCTGTGTTTTGGTTAGCCTCGCTGCGCGGTGGCTAGCGGCCGTGTTTGGGTTAGCCTCGTGGTGGCTAGCGGCCGTGTTTGGGTTAGCTTTGCGATGCGGTGGCTAACAGCCGTGTTTGGGTTAGCCTCGTGGTGGCTAGTGGCCATGTTTGGGTTAGCTTTGCGATGCGGTGGCTAACAGCCGTGTTTGGGTTAGCCTCGTGGTGGCTAGCGGCCGTGTTTGGGTTAGCTTTGCGATGCGGTGGCTAACAGCCGTGTTTGGGTTAGCCTCGTGGTGGCTAGTGGCCATGTTTGGGTTAGCTTTGCGATGCGGTGGCTAACAGCCGTGTTTGGGTTAGCCTCGCGGTGGCTAGCGGCCGTGTTTGGGTTAGCTTTGCGATGCGGTGGCTAACAGCCGTGTTTGGGTTAGCCTCGTGGTGGCTAGTGGCCATGTTTGGGTTAGCCTCACGGTGGCTAGTGGCCATGTTTGGGTTAGCCTCACGGCGGGGTGGCTAGCAGCCGTGTTTGGGTAAGCCTCGCGGCGCGGTGGCGAGCGGCCGTGTTTGGGTTAGCCTCGTGGTGGCTAGCGGCCGTGTTTGGGTTAGCCTCGTGGTGGCTAGCGGCCGTGTTTGGGTTAGCTTTGCGATGCGGTGGCTAACAGCCGTGTTTGGGTTAGCCTCGCGGCGGGGTGGCTAGCAGCCGTGTTTGGGTTAGCCTCGCGGCGCGGTGGCAAGCGGCCGTGTTTGGGTTAGCCTCACGGCGCGGTGGCTAGCGGCCGTGTTTGGGTTAGCCTCGCGGTGGCTAGCGGTCGTGTTTGGGTTAGCCTCGCGGCGCGGTGGCTAGTAGCCATGTTTGAGTTAGCCTTGCGGCGTGGTGGCTAGCGGCCGTGTCTGGGTTAGCCTCGTGATGCGGTGGCTAACGGCCGTGTTTGGGTTAGCTTTGCTGCGCGGTGGCTAGCGGCGGCTGGCAGCCGTGTTTGGGTTAGCCTTGCGGCGCGGTGGCTGGCAGCCGTGTTTGGGTTAGCCTTGCGGTGCGGTGGCTAGCGGCCGTGTTTGGGTTAGCCTCGCGGGGCGTAGGCTAGCGACCGTGTTTGGGTTAGCCTTGCGGCGCGGTGGCTAGCGGCCGTGTTTGGGTTAGCCTCGTGGCGTGGTGAAGCTCTGAGCGCCACAGAGCGGTTGGCTCAAGAGACGCACGGCAGGGTCAGGGATGAAATTTTCATGCCATGGGACCTTTAACATTAATAATAATATCATGTTTTCTTTCAGGAGGGTTGGGCTCTGTCTGTGAGGGTTTTATAGAATTTATTAAATCATCAGTTATTAAATAGCCTTGCGGCGCGGTGGCTAGCGGCCGTGTTTGGGTTAGCCTTGCGGTGGCTAGAAGCCGTGTTTGGGTTAGCCTCACGGTGGCTAGCGGCTGTGTTTTGGTTAGCCTCGCTGCGCGGTGGCTAGCGGCCGTGTTTGGGTTAGCTTTGCGATGCGGTGGCTAACAGCCGTGTTTGGGTTAGCCTCGTGGTGGCTAGTGGCCATGTTTGGGTTAGCCTCACGGTGACTAGCCATCGCGGCGCGGTGGCTAGTAGCCATGTTTGAGTTAGCCTTGCGGCGTGGTGGCTAGCGGCCGTGTCTGGGTTAGCCTCGTGATGCGGTGGCTAACGGCCGTGTTTGGGTTAGCTTTGCTGCGCGGTGGCTAGCGGCGGCTGGCAGCCGTGTTTGGGTTAGCCTTGCGGCGCGGTGGCTGGCAGCCGTGTTTGGGTTAGCCTTGCGGTGCGGTGGCTAGCGGCTGTGTTTGGGTTAGCCTCGCGGGGCGTAGGCTAGCGACCGTGTTTGGGTTAGCCTTGCGGCGCGGTGGCTAGCGACCATGTTTGGGTTAGCCTCGCGACGCGGTGGCTAGCAGCCATGTTTTGGTTAGCCTCGTGATGCGGTGGCTAACGGCCGTGTTTGGGTTAGCTTTGCTGCGCGGTGGCTAGCGGCGGCTGGCAGCCATGTTTGGGTTAGCCTTGCGGCGCGGTGGCTGGCAGCCGTGTTTGGGTTAGCCTTGCGGTGCGGTGGCTAGCGGCCGTGTTTGGGTTAGCCTCGCGGGGCGTAGGCTAGCGACCGTGTTTGGGTTAGCCTCGCGACGCGGTGGCTAGTGGCCGTGTTTGGGTTAGCCTCGCGGTGCGGTGGCTAGCGGCCGTGTTTGGGTTAGCCTCGCGGCACGGTGACTAGCGGCCGTGTTTGGGTTAGCCTTGCGGCGCGGTGACTAGCGGCCGTGTTTGGGTTAGCCTCGCGGCGGTGGCTAGCGGCCGTGTTTGGGTTAGCCTCGCGGCGCGGTGACTAGCGGCCGTGTTTGGGTTAGCCTCGCAGCGCGGTGGCTTGCGGCCGTGTTTGGGTTAGCCTTGCGGCGCGGTGGCTAGCGGCCGTGTTTGGGTTAGCCTCGCACCGAGAGCCCTTAGAGCCGATAGTACAGTAGGTACAGGCACATTAGAGTCCTAAAGGTAAAGGCACATTACAGCATTAAAGGTACCCTATGGATTCCATTACAGCATTGTATTACATCACTATATTACATTAAATTATAGTCATACATTATAACAGTGTGTGTGTGTCTTGGTCTGACTGACTGTGTGTGTGTGTGTGTGTGTGTGTGTGTGTGTATCTCACTGTGTGTGTGGCTAGTGGCCGAGTTTGGGTTAGCCTCGCGGCGCGGTGGCTAGCGGTCGTGTTTGGGATAGCCTCGCTGCGCGGTGGCTAGCGGCCTTGTTTGGGTTAGCTTCGCACTGGCTAGCGGCCGTGTTTGGGTTAGCCTCGCGGCGCGGTGGCTAGCGGCCGTGTTTGGATTAGCCTTGCGGTGGCTAGCGGCCGTGTTTGGGTTAGCCTTGCGGTGGCTAGCGGCCGTGTTTGGGTTAGCCTCACGGTGGCTAGCGGCCGTGTTTGGGTTAGCCTCGCTGCGCTGTGGCTAGCGGCCGTGCTTGGGTTAGCCTCGCGGCGCGGTGGCTAGCGGCCGTGTTTGGGTTAGCCTTGCGGTGGCTAGCGGCCGTGTTTGGGTTAGCCTTGCGGTGGCTAGCGGCCGTGTTTGGGTTAGCCTCGTGGCGTGGTGAAACTCTGAGCGCCACAGAGCGGTTGGCTCAAGAGACGCACGGTCAGGGATGAAATTTTCCTGCCATGGGACCTTTAACATTAATAATAATATCATGTTTTCTTTCAGGAGGGTTGGGCTCTGTCTGTGAGGGTTTTATAGAATTTATTAAATCATCAGTTATTAAATAGCCATGCGGCGCGGTGGCTAGCGGCCGTGTTTGGGTTAGCCTTGGGGTGGCTAGCGGCCGTGCTTGGGTTAGCCTTGCAGAGGCTAGCAGCCGTGTTTGGGTTAGCCTCGCGGCGCGGTGGTTAGCGGCCGTGTTCGGGTTAGCCTCGCGGTGCGGTGGCTAGCGGCCGTGTTTGGGTTAGCTTTGTGGTAGCTAGCGGACGTGTTTGGGTTAGCCTTGCAACACGGTGGCTAGCGGCCCTGTTTGGGTTAGCCTTGCGGTGCAGTGGCTAGCGGCCGTGTTTGGGTTAGCCTCATTGGCGCGGTGGTTAGCGGCCGTGGTTGGGTTAGCTTCGCTGCGCGGTGGCTAGCGGACGTGTTTGGGTTAGCCTCATTGGCGCGGTGGCTAGCGGACGTGTTTGGGTTAGCCTCGCGGCGCGGTGGCTAGCGGCCGTGTTTGGGTTAGCTTTGCGATGCGGTGGCTAACAGCCGTGTTTGGGTTAGCCTCGTGGTGGCTAGTGGCCATGTTTGGGTTAGCCTCACGGTGGCTAGTGGCCATGTTTGGGTTAGCCTCGCAACGGGGTGGCTAGCAGCCGTGTTTGGGTTAGCCTCGCGGCGTGGTGGCTAGCGGCCGTGTTTGGGTTAGCCTCGTGGTGGCTAGCGGCCGTGTTTGGGTTAGCTTTGCGATGCGGTGGCTAACAGCCGTGTTTGGGTTAGCCTCGTGGTGGCTAGTGGCCATGTTTGGGTTAGCCTCACGGTGGCTAGTGGCCATGTTTGGGTTCGCCTCGCGGCGGGGTGGCTAGCAGCCGTGTTTGGGTTAGCCTCGCGGCGCGGTGGCAAGCGGCCGTGTTTGGGTTAGCCTCACGGCGCGGTGGCTAGCGGCCGTGTTTGGGTTAGCCTCGCGGTGGCTAGCGGTCGTGTTTGGGTTAGCCTCGCGGCGCGGTGGCTAGTAGCCATGTTTGAGTTAGCCTTGCGGCGTGGTGGCTAGCGGCCGTGTTTGGGTTAGCCTCGTGGTGGCTAGCGGCCGTGTTTGGGTTAGCCTCGCGGTGGCTAGCGGCCGTGTTTGGGTTAGCCTCGCGGTGGCTAGTGGCCATGTTTGGGTTAGCCTCGCGGCGCGGTGGCAAGCGGCCGTGTTTGGGTTAGCCTCGCGGCGCGGTGGCTAGCGGCCGTGTTTGGGTTAGCATTGCGATGTGGTGGCTAACAGCCGTGTTTGGGTTAGCTTCGCGGTGGGGTGGCTAGCAGCCGTGTTTGGGTTAGCCTCGTGGTGCGGTGGCTGGTGGCCGTACTTGGGTTAGCCTCGTGGTGGCTAGTGGCCATGTTTGGGTTAGCCTCGCGGCGCGGTGGTTAGCGGCCGCGTTCGGGTTAGCTTCGCTGCGCGGTGGCTAGCGGACGTGTTTGGGTTAGCCTCATTGGCGCGGTGGCTAGCGGACGTGTTTGGGTTAGCCTCGCGGCGTGGTGGCTGGCGGCCGTGTTTGGGTTAGCCTCACTGTGTTTGTGTTAGCCTCACGGCGCGGTGGCTAGCGACCGTGTTTGGGTTAGCCTCACGGCGCGGTAGCTAGTGGCCGTGTTTTGGTTAGCCTCGCGGCGCGGTGGCTAGCGGCCGTGTTTGGGTTAGCTTTGCGATGCGGTGGCTAACAGCCGTGTTTGGGTTAGCCTCGTGGTGGCTAGTGGCCATGTTTGGGTTAGCCTCACGGTGGCTAGTGGCCATGTTTGGGTTAGCCTCGCGGCGGGGTGGCTAGCAGCCGTGTTTGGGTTAGCCTCGCGGCGTGGTGGCTAGCGGCCGTGTTTGGGTTAGCCTCGTGGTGGCTAGCGGCCGTGTTTGGGTTAGCTTTGCGATGCGGTGGCTAACAGCCGTGTTTGGGTTAGCCTCGTGGTGGCTAGTGGCCATGTTTGGGTTAGCCTCACGGTGGCTAGTGGCCATGTTTGGGTTCGCCTCGCGGCGGGGTGGCTAGCAGCCGTGTTTGGGTAAGCCTCGCGGCGCGGTGGCGAGCGGCCGTGTTTGGGTTAGCCTCGTGGTGGCTAGCGGCCGTGTTTGGGTTAGCCTCGTGGTGGCTAGCGGCCGTGTTTGGGTTAGCTTTGCGATGCGGTGGCTAACAGCCGTGTTTGGGTTAGCCTCGTGGTGGCTAGTGACCATGTTTGGGTTAGCCTCGCGGCGGGGTGGCTAGCAGCCGTGTTTGGGTTAGCCTCGCGGCGCGGTGGCAAGCGGCCGTGTTTGGGTTAGCCTCACGGCGCGGTGGCTAGCGGCCGTGTTTGGGTTAGCCTCGCGGTGGCTAGCGGTCGTGTTTGGGTTAGCCTCGCGGCGCGGTGGCTAGTAGCCATGTTTGAGTTAGCCTTGCGGCGTGGTGGCTAGCGGCCGTGTTTGGGTTAGCCTCGTGGTGGCTAGCGGCCGTGTTTGGGTTAGCCTCGCGGTGGCTAGCGGCCGTGTTTGGGTTAGCCTCGCGGTGGCTAGTGGCCATGTTTGGGTTAGCCTCGCGGCGCGGTGGCAAGCGGCCGTGTTTGGGTAAGCCTCGCGGCGCGGTGGCTAGCGGCCGTGTTTGGGTTAGCTTTGCGATGTGGTGGCTAACAGCCGTGTTTGGGTTAGCTTCGCGGTGGGGTGGCTAGCAGCCGTGTTTGGGTTAGCCTCGTGGTGCGGTGGCTGGTGGCCGTACTTGGGTTAGCCTCGTGGTGGCTAGTGGCCATGTTTGGGTTAGCCTCGCGGCGCGGTGGTTAGCGGCCGTGTTCGGGTTAGCTTCGCTGCGCGGTGGCTAGCGGACGTGTTTGGGTTAGCCTCATTGGCGCGGTGGCTAGCGGACGTGTTTGGGTTAGCCTCGCGGCGTGGTGGCTGGCGGCCGTGTTTGGGTTAGCCTCACTGAGTTTGTGTTAGCCTCACGGCGCGGTGGCTAGCGACCGTGTTTGGGTTAGCCTCACGGCGCGGTAGCTAGTGGCCGTGTTTTGGTTAGCCTCGCGGCGCGGTGGCTAGCAGCCGTGTTTGGGTTAGCATCACGGTGGCTAGCAGCCGTGTTTGGGTTAGCATCACGGTGGCTAACCCAAAGTGTGGAACCGTGTTTGTGTAACAAACCCAGCAGCTAGATTCGGTGGTCCAGTCTCTTATCGATATATATTGAACATGTTTTATTTTGATATTGATCAAAAATCTATCACAATACGATAATTTGTTGTATTGCCCAGGCCTACTACAGACACAGAAACGGCACGTTTGTGGAGAGCTCATTGTGGGACTGGCTCTCAGTGGCTGTAATTCTGCACCAAGGCTGAATTTCGGGAATGAGTCTTCAAATACTGCATTAGGGGCCACTAACACTGATATAAAAGCACCCATAAAGTAGCATGAGACCTTTAGTGCCCCACTTGTGCTTCACTCAAAAAGAATACAACAGTGTAATATGACTGCATGATTAATATGACGACATGATTAATATGACGACATGATTAATATGACTACATGATTAATACGACTACATGATTAATATGACTGCATGATTAATACGACTACATGATTAATACGACTACATGTTTAATACGACTACATGTTTAATATGACTACATGATTAATATGACTACATGATTAATATGACTACATGTTTAATATGACTACATGTTAATATGACTACATGATTAATATGACTACATGATTAATATGACTACATGTCTAATATGACTACATGTTAATATGACTACATGATTAATATGACTACATGTTAATATGACTACATGATTAATATGACTACATGATTAATATGACTACATGTTAATATGACTACATGTTAATATGTGTGATGTCAAGAGAAAGCGCATTTTGGTTACAAAAAGCTGAGCTGAAAGAAGGGAAGATGCAGCGAACGGACGCGTTGTGTGTCCGTGTGTCTCTGCCCATCTACAACAGTGATACGGTACGAGTTTGTCCTCAAACGACGGACTGAACAGTATTTGTACAACTGCACTTCAACAAAATAGGCCGTGGATTATGAAATCATTTGTAACAGCCCGACAGCTCGAACCACGTCCGCCCGTCTGTGTGAACAAAGGGTCACCGGTGATGTGTCGAGCTCTACCTTCACACGGGGCTCGTTTGAACCGCGAACCAGGCGGGAGAAAGTGAACCTAGTCGTGAAGGGGACGCTACAAAGTACAGAGTAGTGCGACGGGAGTCGGCGAGAGAAACACACATTCCCTTCAACTGCTCTCTAGTCTGAACCCAACATGGATTAAACAAACCCGACACGACCAGCGGGGGACGTTAGGGGGAACCAAACACATAACCGACACGGAGCGTTCAGAGCGGAGGGCGGACTGGTTCAGACCGCGGTGGGAACCAGCAGAGGTCCGCTGGGAGCTCACCCCCGACTCGCTCGTCCGTCCTCACTGGGTCGCGGCGTCGGCCGCCTGGAATGCACGGACTCGATTGGCTGAGCGGCATCACGTGGGAGGGCTTAACGCGCATGCCGATTGGTCGGTGCGTTTCCCGACCGTCACCGTAAAAACGGGAGAAGCTGCGGGCGGTTCAGAGAGACGCGCCCCGGCAGGGTTCACATCATAACCCGCTGTAGGTCCGGGTCCGTACGGGGTCACACCGCGGGGAGAGGGGCGCGGAGGTTGTGTTGTTTTACTCACCTTGTTGCGGTTGCTGTCGGTCAGACTGTGTGTGTCCCAAAACGTGTTGTGTTGTTCTCCTGAGGGAGAGAACTGCTTCCTCCTCGTCGGGTTTCTGTGATCCTTAAGTTTCGTTTTCCTGAACAACAACGTCCTCTCCTGGCCCCGCACCCACGGACACACACACACACACACACACACACACACACACACACACACACACACACACACACACACACACACACACACACACACACACACACACACTTCTCTCGCTCTCTCTCCCCGTCTCTCTCTCCCCATCTCTCTCTATCTCTCCCCGTCTCTCTCTCTCTCCCCGTCTCTCTCTCTCTCTCTCTCTCTCTCTCTCTCTCTCCCTCTCTCCCTCCCCCCTTGCCCCTCCCTCCCCCTCCCTCTCCCTGTGATTGGACGACACTGTGGCTCAGAGTGAGTGTCCGTTAACCTGCTGACCACTGATTGGTCAACGAGCAACAGGTGTGCAGCCTCCCCCAGCCCCAGGTTGGTTTTCAAGTTTCGTGAGAACCCTTCCTCTCTCTCTCTCTCTCTCTCTCTCTCTCTCTCTCTCTCTCTCTCTCTCTCTCTCTCT
>NW_028180242.1:0-57500 GCF_964030765.1 Micromesistius poutassou | reverse complement strand
TGTGTGTATTCTTATGTATGTATGTATTTATGTTTGTATGTATGTATATAAGTATGTTACTGTGTGTGTTTGTGTGTATATATGTTTCTGCATGTATCTAAGTATGTATGTGTGTATTTGTGTGTGTGTATGTTTTACTGCAGGGGTCCCCAACATTTGTAATGTCCTGCCAATAATAAAAAAAAAACATTGTGTGCCAATCGTTTTTTAAATGCATATATATAAAGGCTGCTCATTTAACTGAAGTGATATCAAGGGCTTATGGAATTTTATGGAATTTTTTTCATGAACATATCTAAAATGATCCCAGAATACATATCCTCATATTTTCTGCGCGAGCCGTTGTTAATGACCCTGGTGACACGCAGGCCACATGTTGCCCTCCCCCCTCTGTATGATTACCTTTGTATTACTGTATGTATTACTTTATGACTGTATGTGTTACTGTATTACTGTATGTATTACTGTAGGTGTGTCTATATTTTAATAATGAGGGAATAAGAACATGTATGCTAGAGACCAGTACTTGTTGTGCTTAAGTGTGTTCTAAACTCAACACAAGAGCCACAGTACCAGTCATCACTTACTGAGCTGTTCTCAGTAGAGGTCTTCAGGTGATTCTTCAAGACGGGGAGGGATTCTGCAGACCGTAGAGAGACTGTCTGGACTGTGAATGATAGCCATGCAGTATGAATATATCTCTGTGTACATTAATCTGTGTGTGTGTGTGTGTGTGTGTGTTTGTGTGTGTGTCCTACTCTTTAACAGCCCTGAAGTTGTGCAGCATTGTCATTCTGATCTTCGGACTGCTGAGTATTCTCCTAATCTCCCTGCTCTTCAGTGAGTCTAAATCATATCTTCCTGAATATGATGGACAAGAGATCAGAATACTGTCCTACAAATACTTTGTAGGACAGGCTATAACGGCATTAAAGGTTACGTAATACCAAACTTGACAAAATGATTAGGATGGCATACAAGAAATAGCAAGAATTGCAAGAAATTTAGAAGCTGATTTTAACTAACCCTCGTATATTAAACCAGCATATATTAAACCTGCATATATTAAATATATTAAACCTGCATATATAAAAAAAAATAAAAGCTGATCCACATGCCTAGTCCTGGGGTCATGCACGGGGTGTCACGTGGGTCTTTTTCTGTGTTTGCCTGTCATTAGTTTCAATTGGAGCTGGTTAGCGGTTTTGCATTCTCCTCCACAAGCTCCACCCCCGACTCGTTAATCTCTGAGCGGGAGTGTCTTCCCCTCCCTGCGAAATCTTTGTAGATACTGCTGTGTTATTCAATCATTTAGGAAAAGGCAGGTGAGAAAACTGGGTCAGAATCTTCTGGGTTGCCCTCTAGTGGACAGGTATTAGGAGAGAGTGAAGGGAGTGTCTGATGGTGCATCTCTAGATACGTGTTGTAAACGTAAATCTCCTCCTGGTTTCTTCTGGTTCAGTGATGCCCACGGAGGAGGAGGCCCCCAGCATCACAGAGTTCAACTCCACTACCCAGCGGTTGCCCGTGGGCCAAACGGCCCGCTTCACCTGCAATGCCAGCGGCACGCCGGAGCCCACCGTCGAGTGGCTCCACAACGGCAGGCCCCTGGAGAGGAACGGCACAGACGACCAATCGGAGGCCTGGGTGGAGAGGGGGTTCCTCTTCGTCAGAGGGGTGAGGTATGGCGTGAACACGGTCTACTGCATGGCGAGCAACAGCGCTGGCACGGCCAATCACACCGCTGAGCTGCTTGTCTTTGGTAAGATCTGGATCCAAGGAGAGATGTTTGTTGTTGATGTATTTATAACGTTGTTGTTGAGGTGTGTATATATATATATATATTCATAAATGTATGTGTATATATATACACGTATACAAAATTATATATATATATATATATACATATATATATATATATATATATATATATATATATATATATATGTGTGTATGTATGTATGTATGTGTATATATATATATATATATATATATATATACCAACTGAAAACAAATCCTCATCCGCTTATCCGGGGTCGGGTCGCAGGGGCTCAAGCATGAATCAGCATTTTTTTAATTTTCCAATGCAAATGAATGGGGGGATTTTGGCCGAATAACCTGGAATATCTCGGGAATTATGAATAATATCATGTCTTGTTCTCCCGTCAGATGCCTGTGAACTCACACTGGACCCAAACACAGCCAACGGACGACTCTCTCTGTCTGAGGACAACAGAAAGGTGACGCAGGTTGAAGAGGACCAGTCGTATCCGGATCACCCAGAGAGATTTGACTCCCGGCTCCAGGTGTTGTGTAGAGAGGCTCTGACTGGCCGCTGTTACTGGGAGGTAGAGAGGAAAGGAGTTGTTGTTATAGGAGTGACATACAGAGGAATCACAAGGAGAGGAGAGGGTGGTGACAGCCTGCTTGGATGGAACAACAAGTCCTGGAGTCTTTTTTGTGATGATGGTGGTTACAATGGCCGGTACAACCGTAGTCAGACAGACATACGTCTCCCCCCCGCTGGCTCTACCAGAGTAGGAGTGTATCTGGACCGGCCTGCTGGCACTCTGTCCTTCTACAGAGTGTCCCGAGGTGTAGGAGGGTACTCAGACACACTGACACACATCCACACCTTCAGGTCCACCTTCACCCAGGAGGACCTCCTCCCTGGGTTTTACGTATGGGGGTCAGTGTCTCTGTGTCGGTTGTAGAAAAACCGTGACTCAGTGACTCAGCGGAAAAAAAAAAGGGCAGGCGGGCGGGCACACACACACACACACATGTACACAAACACAAACACCCACGCACACACACACACATACAAATACACACACACACACACACAGCTTCTGCGTTAGAGGATGGGTGTCTTTTGATGGAGGCCTGAGAGGACTGATGACTCAGAGTCTCTGTGGCAGTTATAGTCTCTCGCTCTCTATTTTACTCTCTCTCTCTCTTTTTTTCTCTCTATCCCTCTCGCTCTCTTTCTCTCTCGTCTCCCACTCTCCCCCCGTCTCCCCCTCGTCTCCCTCTCCCCCTCCTCCCCCCATCTCCCTCTCCCCATCCTCCCCCCCCGTCTCCCTCTCCCCCTCCTCCCCCCCGTCTCCCTCTCCCCCTCCTTTTTATGGGGCTTCCTAAAAGTTGATGATGGTAAACCATGAAAGGAAGAGACTTTTAAGAACTTCCATAGGGTTACTTGAGCAGGTTTTGTTAAGATTTAATTTTTAATTTGAAATGTATATTAAATACCTATTGATGGTAAATCACTTTTCTTTTATGCTACAATAGTTGTACCTTTTCAGACATAAACATTTTTGTTCTATGGACTATGATATCATCATTTGTCATAATCCCAACAAGGAACCTGATTTAAAGCAGATTTTATATTTCATTCATAATAACCAGGAGGTCTGTGTTGTAAATGACTTTAAACTGAGTATTGATTCCTGGTGTTCTGTTGGGAACCAAACGGCAGCAGAACATGTTCAGTTATTAAAGATACGTGCACACCTGTTTATGATTTGTAAAGTCTGCAGCTTCTATTGTTTCAGTCCTTGTGTTTATTGTGTACATGTAAGGGACTATTTTTCTGTTGCATTTGTTAATGAAGCATAATTTTAATAAACAACTCAGTGGATCCAACTGAATGTTCTCGTGTGTTCAGCCCATCATCATTCTCCTTTTATTACTAAATAATGTTACATAAGTGCCTTAAGAATAATAAGAATAATAATATAATAATAATAATGTTGTTCTGATATTATTCTGGGACCTCCTCCCTGGGTTTTGGTTAGGGGGGGGGGGGCGGTGCCTCAGTGTCTCTGTGTCCGTTGTAGAAAGAAACCACAGACAGACGGCCGGACACACACACACACACAAATGGGATTGGGATCAATCTGAGTGGTCGCAGTGATCCCAATCCCAGTGTGTGCAGTGTATCATGCGTTGCTATGGTGCATCAGGTGCATGCTGGGAGGTGTAGTTCTTAGTGTTTCTCAGGTGCATGCTGGGAGGTGTAGTTCTTCCTGTCTCTCAGGTGCATGCTGGGAGGTGTAGTTCTTACTGTCTCTCAGGTGCATGCTGGGAGGTGTACTTCTTACTGTCTCTCAGGTGCATGCTGGGAGGTGTAGTTCTTACTGTCTCTCAGGTGCATGCTGGGAGGCGTAGTTCTTACTGTCTCAGGTGCATGCTGGGAGGCGTAGTTCTTCCTGTCTCTCAGGTGCATGCTGGGAGGTGTAGTTCTTCCTGTCTCTCAGGTGCATGCTGGGAGGTGTAGTTCTTCCTGTCTCTCAGGTGCATGGTGGGAGGTGTAGTTCTTCCTGTCTCTCAGGTGCATGCTGGGAGGCGTAGTTCTTAGTGTCTCTCAGGTGCATGCTGGGAGGTGTAGTTCTTGCTGTCTCTCAGGTGCATGCTGGGAGGTGTAGTTCTTAGTGTCTCTCAGGTGCATGCTGGGAGGTGTAGTTCTTAGTGTCTCTCAGGTGCATGCTGGGAGGTGTAGTTCTTAGTGTCTCTCAGGTGCATGCTGGGAGGTGGCAGTGAGTTGAAGTAGGGGTGCTGTAGCCCCCCCAGGGTGGAGACCCGGTCGCGGGGGGGGGGGGGGGGGGGGCGTCCTGCAACGACCATGCAGGACGAGGTAATAACGACCCCCACAACCAAACCAGGAGAGGATAATGTTACAACCAAGGCAAATAAAATATTAACCGTAGACTCTGATATACCTACGACTACAAATCAGTCAATCCTTTCTGAAGTAATGAACAGAATCAGAAACAGTAATTTTCCAACAATGAGAACACTCAGACAGATCAAACATGAGCCCATTAAAACAGTCGTTGTGCTAAAACCACAACTACTGCTGTAGCGGCCGTACAAGACGGCAAAGTCAAACAATTGGTCTGAACGGGTTGAACACAAACAGATCCCAGCAGAAGACTGTCAGACGTGTACTAGAAGTGGTCGGGACGCGTTCTGGGTAACAAACACTAGATAACGTTGGGATCTCTGTACTGAAGGAACAACGCAGCGGCTGCTGGAGCAGGAAGGAAGCCCAACGCCAGCAGCAAACTAAATGACTGTTGGGTTGTGGCGGCGTGTTCAGCCCAGTGTCTGCTCTCCACAGGGCCCCGTGACTACAGCACATATCTCCGTAGAAGTAACGGTGACCACGCCACGCCCTGTTGTCTGAGGTCACGTCGGGGGACGGACACAACGCCGTCCAATGAGGTCGCTGAATCATCAGCCCCTAAAGAGACTCGTCTCCGTGTGGAACGGGGAGGACAACGTTTCCACAACAGTGAAGAAGGTACAGAGGCGGACGGCGTTGGGCGGGTGGAGGAGGAGTTATGCAACGTCATTTGGAACATCACCACAGACTGTATTGACGGGACGGGAACATGGCTCAGCGCCAGCCATAAAAGGTAGTGTGATGGAAAAATCGACATATCCGAATTGTTGTTTGATAAGTTTGTCTGTTCTTGTGTAACTTGTAGTGTCCTCAGTTTCAACCCTGATTGTCCCGCCCATTTCCTCCCAGCTGTCTATTGATCCTTGTGCTTTGGGTGAGAACGTCACAAAGACGGGCATCTGGAATTTGCATTTGTTTGATCGCTGAAAATCGCTGAAAGGGTTTGGTGGTTTTGTATCAAATTAACGTTTTAAAAGCCCTTTTTCTTACAGGTAATCTTGGACTGCGCATGCTTAATGCTTCACGACACAGTATTCATTTACGGCATAACGACACCGGCACTGCACTGACAGCAAGTCAGCTTTAAAAGTTAGCTTTTGCTGCCGAGCCAACAAGATAACAGGTAGTCCAAGTTTTCCAGTCGATGCTGCTTGTGCCGCTTCCAGCTGCTGGTTCTTCCCTCCTGATTGAAAATAATAAGTGTCGCAAAAAGCGTGACCGCGTAGGACCTGCAAAACGATTGGAGCAACGGCACCGGAAGAGGCGGGACACGTGCAAACAACGGCCATCTTGTGTCATCTCAAAGGCCTTGTCATCTCAATGTGCTACTCGCATATAATGAGTGTTTATTCCAGAGCCAGGATGAAGTGGTGGCGGATCAGTTGTGGTCGTGTGCTGACGAGACTCTCAGATCCACACTCCCTACAGTTTGGAAAGGGAGGCGGTGCGAGGCTGCCAGCAGTGACCCACGTTGTGCTGATCCCTCCCATAAAGGAGGACGACCACACCAGCTTAGGAGACGCTGACAAAGGTAGGAGGGAAAGAGCGGCCCGGAGCCAGAGATACAAACGGAGCAGACCACCCAGGGGAGCAGCCCGTAAACACAAGGCTAGGAACCAGGGAGCAGGAGGGGGTGAAGCTCTCTCCCCAATGATCGGGCTGGTGAAGAACGCAGACTGGATGAACTGCGTTTATTATAACCAACAGAGGTTCATTGATTACACGGACGACGCTTTATCTGCGCTAGGTGAGCAGCTGCGTGCCACAAGACAAATGACTTTGGCAAAACAGGCAAGCCCTGTGATTGGTTACTGGCGGAACAAGGAGGAGTCTGCGCTCTTATAGGAGAAATGTGCTGCACCTTATTAAATAATTAATTATATTATTATTTAATAAGTATAATAATATATAATAATTATATAATAATATTTATTTTATTATAATTATATTAATAAAGTTACAAATTAAAAACGTTCCCACACACGCTTTGATTCACAGCCAGTCAACGCCTGCCCTCTGGTGGACAAAACGAGAACTGCACGCAGCATATATTTTGTGGTCAGGAACGAGTTGAACTTCGCTTAATCTCTAAAAATGAAAATATATAACTACACATTACAGGCCACAATACAAGACGAACACCGCTGTTTTTAAAGTTTTGATTTTTTTCATACAATAAGTTATAAATTAAAAAATATTCCCACACACGCCAATATTCAGTCGGTCAACGCCTGCCCTCTGGTGGACAAAACGAGAACTGCGCGCAGTATATATTTTCTGTGGCCAGGAAGGCGAATTCATACGAGTTGAACTTCGGTTAAGCTCTAAAAACATGAAACTGTATTAAAACACGTTGTGTGTAGAAAACGGGAGTAGAGCAACGTTAGACTCGTCTGCAAATTAAAATATAAGCTCCAACTCAATACTTGCGTTTAAAGTTGCTGGTCGGACTGTAGACAATGACCCGCCCACGGAGGAGGAAGTCTAGATCCGGATATCCGGTATCGGCTCCACCGGTGGGCGGGATATATCGTCCCCATGGTTACCGTAGCTCCTTATCACGCCACAGGTTACCCAGATCGGTGTTCAAAGAAACGCAATTCATGTAATAAAATGAACCTAACAGCATCACGCTCGTTGTTAAGACTGTGATTATATTTTAGATTTAATCTATCTATTTTAGATCTATTTTTAGATAACTGTCGTCCAGTTTCACTATTAAACAACGATTATAAATGACTAACCTACGTTTACACTGACACATTAAAACGGTTCAAAGGAGCAACAGGTCTGTACGTAACAATATGAGGCTAGTGACCTTCTGGAGCACGGCCGTCCGCTAGAGGACAAAGGGGTCGTTTTATCCCCTGACTCCTACAAGGCGTTTGATACGTCACAACATCAGCTCCTGTTTAAAGTCGTGCATATGTACGGATCTGGACCTCGATTCTGTAACATAACAGAATCATTTTACAACGGCAGCACTAGTTCAGGAGCACCCCCCCCCCCCCTCGCTTCACCGTCAATAGAGGGCTTCAACAAGGACGCAACGTCTCCCCGTTCCTCTTTGTTTAGGCAGAAGAAATGTTGGCCGTTCTTATTCTAAACTCTGATGTTGTCAAGCTGAATGTTTTCGATGAACAGATCATTATGAGCCGACTGGCCGATGACACCACCGTCTTCTTAAAAGGAATGAGAGTGAATGTTAAATGCGAATGAGAGGCATGAGAACGGGGGGTGGGGGGAAGAGAGAGAGAGAGAGAGAGAGATAGAGAGAGAGAGAGAGAGACGGGGCAGAGACTACGAGGGGCGGGGCAGGGCCTACGAGGGGCGGGGCCTACGAGGGGCGGGGCCTACGAGGGGCGGGGCCTGTGAACCGGTTCGAACTAAACGCTGTCAGCATTAAAGCATTAAAAGAAAATGTGACTTACAGTTGGCAGTTTCTTCTTCTTCATGGTTCGATCGTTATACTCACAGAATCAGTTTCTTCTTCTTGAGCTGTGAAGGAGGGCAACGAGATTAGTTTTACAGCTTGCTGTGTGTGTGTGTGTGTGTGTGTGTGTGTGTG
The DNA here is from genome assembly GCF_964030765.1 of Micromesistius poutassou. Taxonomy (NCBI): domain Eukaryota; kingdom Metazoa; phylum Chordata; class Actinopteri; order Gadiformes; family Gadidae; genus Micromesistius; species Micromesistius poutassou. The sequence continues at coordinate 49,245 of NW_028180242.1, read as the reverse complement.
TGTGTGTGTGTGTGTATAAAGACATCCCCTTCACTGATTAATATCATTATGTTGGTAGATACTGCAGTAATCAGTGTGGATTCAAAGGCGTCAGAAAAGAAAAACGTTTTTTTTTTTGCCTCCACCACCAGCCTCCGTGTTTGATTGGTTAATTGGTTAATTGATTGCTCTATGGGTTCGCAAACCCCGTTTTAACTAAGGGTACACTAAAAAATAAATGAATCATAAATCAAAATAAAAAGGTAAAAAGAACAGTAAAAGTAAAAGAATACAAAAATATTGTGTGTCCATTTCTGACTAAACATCACGTTGTGCATAGTTGTCAATAACAATAGAAACTGTCTAATGCTGTGTGTGTGTGTGTGTGTGTCTTCTGATTGCCAATTGCATTGTTTTTAGCTAGTACACAACTGCTATCCAGACCGTTTTAAACAACACATCAAACCTGGTTTCACTGAACCCACCGTAACACATCATCTTAAACGTGTCCTCTAACAATCAAACAGACTCACGGCGTTGCCTCTCTGGTGCTTCCCGGTGGACGCTGACTGAGTGCATTCAGACGGCGCACGTGTCCGCCATTCCTCCTCCACAGGTGAGTCTGACAGGAAGTGACGTCACCGGAAGTGGCTCCACCGGAAGTGACATCATCGCAAAACCTTAAACGGACTAAGTAACGAATTGGTACATTGGCTAATTTAAACTGTCAAACTAATTATCCACATCCCCGTTTTTATGTAACTAACTTATTACTTACTAGCTTAATTATTCCACGGCTCTTGGAATAATGTGTGTGTGTGTGTGTGTGTGCCAACAAGACAGTTTATATTACCACAAACACTCCAGTATATATATATATATATATATATATATATATATATATATATACTATAGATATCTTTTTTTTTATTCTCTTTTTTTATTCTCATTTTCATTTAAATAAATAAATACAAAATCGGCGCTGTGTAACTGTACAATCAGGAGTTGACTTACACACTACACACTCACACACAAATATATTTATATTTTAACAATAAACGGTATAAGTAAGTACGTAACTATTTTTACCAACTAGTCCCCCCCCCCCCGTGTGTGTTTAATTCTAGATAATGAGTTTGTGTGTAGTTAGTGTGTGTAGCTCGGGTTGTGTTTGTAAGTGTCATTGTGGTATGAATCTTTGCTCTTCCAGAAATGCGGTTCATAACCCCTGACAGATCACAAGACCCACGCAGAACCGGGGGTTCACTCACAGTCGGGGACAAGGGGAACTTCAGGGAGGAGATTGCGACAGTAGCCCTCGGACTGAGAGTGTGAACCTCCTCAAAAATCTCTCACGGGGCGCAAGTGTGTGGTCGTGCAGCATAACCGCGTGAAGTTCCTCTAGTGGCCGCCAGATGGCGCCAGGGTACCGCTGGTACAGCCACAATAACTTAAAATAATAATAATAATAATACATTCGGTTTATATATTATATATTTTATGTAGCGCTCTTCCATGTACTCAAAGACGCTTTACAGAGTGAACAAAAAAAAGAATGATTAAATATAATCTAAATAATAAATAATACTAATTTAATAAGAACGTATATTAGTAGATAAGAAGTGATAAGAAGTTCCTCTAGTCGCCGCCAGATGGCGCCAGGGTACCGCTGGGTAGAAAACAGCCACAATAACTTAACACTTTAAATAAAATAAAAATAATAATAATACATTCGGTTTATGTATGATATATTTTACGTAGCGCTTTACCATGTACCCAAAGACGCTTTACAGAGTGAACACAAATAATAATAATTAATTAATAATAATCTGTGAGCCTTATTCATACATTCAACTAAATGTATATATATATATATATAGGCTATAGGGGAGACTCCGGACTTCTTTACGCGCAACTTTGGAATCAATGCCAGCGGCGGAATGTCAAAATCTGTGCGTCAGAACCGCTACTCAATCAATGTCTTCTTTGAGGGAGAGAGAGAGAGAGGGAGGGGGAGGGAGGGAGAGAGAGAGAGAGAGAGAGAGAGAGAGAGAGAGAGAGAGAGGGAGGGAGGGAGAACGAGAGAGAGAGAGAGAGAGAGAGAGAGAGAGAGAGAGAGAGAGAGAGAGAGAGGAAGGGTTCTCATGAGACTCAATCCAGAGACAATTGAAAACCAACCTGGGGTCTGGCCAGGCTGCACACCTGTTGCTCGTTAACCAATCAGAGGTCAGCAGGTTAACGTACGCTCACTCTGAGCCACAGTGAGGTTAGAGTCAGTGAGAAGGGGGGAGGTAGAGGGGGGAGAAATGGGGGAGAGAAAGGGAGAAAAGGGGAGAGAAAGGGAGAGACAATGAAAATGGAGAGAAAGGGGTAGAGAGAGAACATACAATGTCTCTCCACTTCCCATCTCCTCTCCTCGGCTCCTCCCCTTGTCTCCTCTCCTCATCTCCTCTCCTCATCTCCTCTCCTCTCCTTGTCTCCTCTCCTCGTCTCCTCCCCTCCCCTCCTCCCCTTGTCTCCTCTCCTCATCTCGTCTCCTTGTCTCCTCCTCTCGTCTCCTCTCCTCGTCTCCTCTCCTCGTCTCCTCTCCTTCTCTCGTCTCGTCTCCTCGTCTCCTCTCCTTGTCTCCTCCTCTCGTCTCCTCTCCTCGTCTCCTCCCCTTGCCTCCTCTCCTCCTCTCCTTGTCTCCTCTCCTCGTCTCCTCCTCTCGTCTCCTATCCTCGTCTCCTCTCCTCGTCTCCTCTCCTTCTCTCGTCTCGTCTCCTCGTCTCCTCTCCTTGTATCCTCCTCTCGTCTCCTCTCCTCGTCTCCTCCCCTTGCCTCCTCTCCTCCTCTCCTCGTCTCCTCTCCTTGTCTCCTCTCCTCGTCTCCCCTCCTTCTCTCCTCTCCTCGTCTCCTCCCCTTGCCTCCTCTCCTTGTCTCCTCTCCTCGTCTCCTCTCCTCGTCTCCTCTCCTCGTCTCCTCCCCTTGCCTCCTCTCCTCCTCTCCTTGTCTAGTGATTCCCCCGTGTAGGAGTCATACAGTTGATCATATCTTATCTGCTTGTCGATGTTTTATTGGTAAGTACAGGTAAAGCAGTAATCCTCTTTAGTTAGTTAATGGTAGTTAATGATTGATTAGTGACAGCTCTTACTCAGGTCCAGGTCTGGTTTGATCTGAGGTGTTTCTGACAGCGTGGATAACATCTCTTTACTGTGTTGCTTTGGTTTGTTGACTTGTCTGTTTCCTAACTCTGAAAAGTCCTCAGTCGTTTTCTTCTCCTTCAAAGTGATAAAAGTGATTCCTTAGCTTTTCATCCGATCTGTATTTGGATACGTCGGGAGTCACGTGATTTCACAGCAGACGATACAAAGTACAGCAGAACTTAATAGCCTTGACGTAACTTTAGCTGCACTGTTTTAACCTCCAACGTGGTGACTGGGACCTGGTGGTTTTATAGCTTTATATGGACCTCCTCAACCCTTTGCTCTGTCTTATCTCATCACCTGATACAGTTCTGGGTGTGTGTTCTGGTAAAGCCCAGCCCTGACCGTCATAAAGGTTTAAGGTGGAGTTAGCTGTCGTTCAACGCCTCCTTCCTCATTCCATCTGTCTTCACTGAGGAGCAGCAGCTCAATCTTTACTCTCAGAACCTTTAGAACCGTGTGAGTGTTCTGTCTCCGTTCTAAACACTTCCTTTGTGTTTTGGTGAACGCCTGAATCTCTTCCTTCAACCCATCTTACTCTCCCTGCTTTTCTGCTTTTATATTTTCAGACTTTGCGGGGCTGAACACGTTTTCATCAAGAGAAGCTAAGGTACAGTTTGCTTAATGTCATGTTTTCTTCAGATTATTGGTCATGTATTCACAATGTATTAATGTATACTAAATCCTAAACCTGACTAGCTATATCACTGTCATCAATATTATAATTAGTATTAATATATGCTGTAGTATTAAACCTGACTGAGAGAGACAGGGAGAGAGAGAGAGAGAGAGAGAGAGAGAGGGGGGGGAGAGGGACGTAGAGTGAGAGACACTCTACGTGAGAGATAAATCATTAATCTCTCTTTCTCTGTACTTTTGACTCTTGAGCTGCAATAACAAGTGATTCCACCGTGTGGGATTGATAAAGTTAATCTTATCTTACCTGCTTGTGGATGTTTTATTGGTAAATGGCCGTGTGTGTGTGTGCGTGCGTGCGTGCGTGCGTGCGTGCGTGCGTGTGTGTGTGAGGAGTACAGGTAAACCAGTTCTCCTCTTTAGTTAGTTAATGATTGATGTTTTAATGACAGCTCTTACACGCAAGATACGCAACCGCGTGTACAAGAGGCAACCGCACTCAGGCCCAGTTGAGATTGTCTAGTGGGGGGGGGGGGGGGGTCGTACTTGAGTACGGTACAGGGACACTCGGTCTAGTGTGGGTGGGGGGGGGGGGGTCGTACTTGAGTACGGTACAGGGACACTCGGTCTAGTGTGAGTGGGGGGGGGGGGGTCGTACTTGAGTACGGTACAGGGACACTCGGTCTAGTGTGAGTGTGAGTGGGGGGGGGGGGTGGTCGTACTTGAGTACGGTACAGGGACACTTGGCCTAGTGTGAGTGCAGGTCAGTGGGGGGGGGGGGGGGGTCGTACTTGAGTACGGTACAGGGACACTCGGTCTAGTGTGAGTGGGGGGGGGGGGGGGGGGGGTCGTACTTGAGTACGGTACAGGGACACTCGGTCTAGTGTGAGTGCGCCCTTAAGGGCTGGTCATGGTCCCACGTTCACGCAAGGCAAGTCCGTCCTCGCGGACCCTCCTTGCGTCCACCGCGAGGGCCTGACGTGCGCCTCCCAACAAATTGTCACCTTCCGTCGAGGCGACGCAGCAGCGAGGGCTGTGATTGGTCCGCTCACTAAAACCCCGACGCAGAACCACAAAGGTTCAGGACTGCGTGGACGCGTCTGCGTGGTCGTTGCGTTGCGTGAACTAGTGGTGGCTCGTTTGCGAACGAATCAGTTCGAACGAACCGACCTGATTCGCCGCTCTCGTTCGTCGTCGTTCGTCTCGTTCGTTCTCCGAGACTCGACTCCCAGCTCCACCCACTAGTCGCTGAGTCACGCTGACTCGCGAGTCGCCGTTCGTTCACTGACTGTGTTTAGCGGTGAAGACTCGAGGACTGAGACGTCACCAGAGCCAGGCGGGCAACAACATCCCGATTCTAACATGAAGCGCTCCTCAGCTAAAAGGAACTTAGTTAATGTTGTGTTGATTGATGACCGTTTGCACCATCGCACGATCGTGATTCGTTTGAGAATGAGAACGAGGGAGGAGCCGAGTCTGACCGACTCAGTGACTGAGAATCATGATTCACCGCTACCGGAAATGCGAACGAACGAACAAAAGAACGTCTCATCTTGGAGAACTGACCGACGCAAACTGATTCATTCAAACAAATCATGAAATCCACCACTAGCGTGAACGTGGGACCATAAAGAGCCCTTTACTGTGGTCTAAAAGCAGCGTGATCCTCTTTAGTTAGTTAATGATTGATTAATGAAAGGTCATATGTTCTCACTGTATTAATATGTTCTAAATGAATCGGTTTACAGTCCAGGTTCAGTGTTCCCAGGTTCCTGCTTGTAACATATTTCAGCCATAATATTCTCCCATAGCCACAATACTGAGTAAACATAACATAAGCTGTAAGACTTGCGTCATAGATGAAGGGGGCGGGCTTTTAAAGCCACAGAACACGCCCACCTCTACCTGCCTATTTAACTCGGACCCCGCTATCATAGAATCAGAATCTCTTGGGCGGCGTATCGATTAAATGTAAAGCTTAGAGACGCTCCACGTGTGTTATATACGATCCCTCTCCTTTAGTTTCATAGACGATAGACAATAGACCAATAACCTTAACCAAATAAAGTGAGTTAAAAGCGATCCTGTCTCGGCGGCCTTTCCTGGACTAAAATATCATAACATGCTGTAGAAGAGATATTGTTCTCAGAGAGACAACCTGTCTGAACAAAGGAACATGGGTCAGAACATCAATAACTAGTTTCACTGTGTTGAGGGCGTTTTCATAAGGAACCTCTGGTCCAGGAACGGAACTGAGCTCACATTGGGTTCTAATGGAAAACGCTTTGGATTCAAACATTCCCTGTTTTGAGCTGAAAGGACGAGTTGTGACCGTCTCTTGGACTGTACACGTGTAGTGTGTTGTGGAGGTTTATTGGTCACATGAGTGACTTATTGTTGGTTTTATCAGCGTCGATAACGGTTTAGTACACTGATGTGAAAAATAAATCAGAAAAGTCTTCAGTCGTTTTCTTCTCCTTCAAAGTGATAAAAGTGATTCCTTAGCTTTTCATCCGATCTGTATTTGGATACGTCGGGAGTCACGTGATTTCACAGCAGACGATACAAAGTACAGCAGAACTTAATAGCCTTGACGTAACTTTAGCTGCACTGTTTTAACCTCCAACGTGGTGACTGGGACCTGGTGGTTTTATAGCTTTATATGGACCTCCTCAACCCTTTGCTCTGTCTTATCTCATCACCTGATACAGTTCTGGGTGTGTGTTCTGGTGAAGCCCAGCCCTGACCGTCATAAAGGTTTAAGGTGGAGTTAGCTGTCGTTCAACGCCTCCTTCCTCATTCCATCTGTCTTCACTGAGGAGCAGCAGCTCAATCTTTACTCTCAGAACCTTTAGAACCGTGTGAGTGTTCTGTCTCCGTTCTAAACACTTCCTTTGTGTTTTGGTGAACGCCTGAATCTCTTCCTTCAACGTTCTTACCTTCCCTGCTTTTGTGTTTTTATATTTTCAGACTTTGCGGGGCTGAACACGTCTTCACCACAGAGAAGCTAAGGTACAGTTTGCTTAATGTCATGTTTTCTTAAGATTATTGGTGATATGTTTGCAATGTATTCATATATTCTAAATTAAACAGTTTTCAGTCCGATTTCAGTGTTCCCAGGTTCCTGCTGTAGAAGAGATATTGATCTCAGAGAGACAACCTGTCTGAATAAAGGAACAGGTGACCGTCTCTTGGACTGTACACGTGTAGTGTGTTGTGGAGGTTTATTGGTCACATCAGTGACTTATTGTTGGCTTTATGAGCGTCGATAACGGTTTAGTACACTGATCTTTACACTCTTGAGGCCACTGACTCCACTCTGGGGAAGAGACGTTTCATTGGTTCCCGTTGTGAGGGAGCAACATTTCCTCCCACACTAATCACGGTCGGCCGTCTCTGATAGGACACCGCGTTATCAACTGCTCACAGTCAGTCGTGGTCAGACCGTACCATCCGGCAGATAAAAGGGGGGAAACGGGAGTCTTTTGCAATTTTGTATTTAAAAAGAATATGTATGTAAATATGTATGTAAAAAGAAATGGAAACATGAATTAATAATATTTTTACTTTGTGAATGATTAATTTGAATTTGATAGCAATAACGGATGATGTGGGTATTCATACCTTAATATGGATCCCCACTTTGTATTCAATAATGGTACGTCCCAGCTCTTATCTAATCTCCCCATGGAGAGTTAACAATGGGTGATTGTCTCTTGGGCTGGGTAGACCTCAGTTCTCTGAATCCTCCTTCTTTATGAGTGTAGGGTTAGGGCCAAGTTATTTTTGTTTTGTGTTTTTTTTCTTATCATTCCATATTAACCCCTCTGCCTACACCCGCAGAACCCCACAGCAGCAGTTCAAAAGGAAAATATAGAATTGTCCTAATAATGATATGTATGAGATCTAGACATAGATAGTGATAGAGTGTGTAGATCTAGACAGTTAGTGATAGAGTGTGTAGATCTAGACATAGATAGTGATGGAGTGTGTAGATCTAGACAGTTAGTGATAGAGTGTGTAGATCTAGACATAGATAGTGATAGTGTGTATGAGATCTAGACATAGATAGTGATAGAGTGTGTGTGTGTGTGTGTGTGTGTGTGTGTGTGTGTGCGTGTGTGTGTGTGTGTGTGACGTGTGTGTGTGTGTGTGTGTGTGTCAGAGAGGAGGAGGATATACAGTCCTCTCTACAGAAATGTCCTGTCCGACACCCAAATACAATCCACAGAAACAATATGGAGTTGTGTTTGTGTCCAGGTCTCCAGTCTGCTATGGATGAGGAGAGGGAGGAGGGGGGCCCTACCTCTAAGACCACTCTGTCTGGGGAACATGGCCACCAGAGCAAAGCCAAGAGGTAAGAAGAGGATCTCTCTGTCTGTGACTGTTGTCCATCTCAGAGTTAGTAGTAGTTCTTCTCAGATCTCAGGCGCCGCGGCCAGCATTGGTTCATGACAGTACTGGACATATCTCCATGTCCCATTTCCCCCTTTGATGGCATTATCATTATTCTGTTTAATGTAGGCATTTTCGTTATGACATGGATAGCAAGCATAACAACAAAATCTAATCGCTAGTTAGCGAACATGCTAACCAGCGATCTTTACAACATGGATGATGGTTCATGACAGTACTGGACATATCTCCATGTCCCATTTCCCCCTTTGATGGCATTATCATTATTCTGTTTAATGTAGGCATTTTCGTTATAACATGGATAGCAAGCATAACAACAAAATCACTAATAGGCGCTAATCGCTAGTTAGCGAACATGCTAACTAGCGATCTTTACAACATGGATGATGGTTCATGACAGTACTGGACATATCTCCATGTCCCAACAACAATGACATCCATATGTTCCATGTTCTAGGTTGAAGATAAACTTTAATCCAAGTAATGCAATAGTGATCTCATGATCTCATCTCTTATGTTAACATTTAACCATTTAACACTGCAAATGTTTTTAGAACACTTTTTTGTAGCACATGTTTTTGAGCACTTTATAATTGATAATTGTTAAGTTTTCATTGTGATGTTCATTTTCATTCAGACTTATGTTTATATTTATTTGAGTTTTCCATGGTTGTGTTGACATTCCTTTTCCCTGCCTGCCTACAATCAGGGGAAGGTTAAGTTTAAAATAAAAATGTTTACGTTTATATTTTTCGACCGATGTGAAACACTTATATCGTGATACAGTTTTCAGCCATATCGCCCAGCCCTACTCCATCATTAGTCTGAGTAACAGCTGTGTGTGTGTTGTGTTGAAGCCCAGAGCAGCAGCAGAGAGCAGACTCCCCTGGACCCAGCTGTGTCTCCATGAAGAGTGACCACTCTATGGATCATCCTGACCAGTTTAAAGATGGAAATCAGTCTATTGAGAAAAGGTAAGGAGTTATCAGAGATTATAAAAATACAGCATCTATCAAACGTCCATAAATCCTGGTTCTTGTTTTTCTAGAAGAGTCCAGCAGCAGAGAGCAGACTCCCCTGGACCCAGCTGTGTCTCCATGAAGAGTGACTGGTCTATGGATAAACCTCCTATCTTTAGAGATGGACGCCCCTCCAGAGAGGAGAGGTAGGAGTTTCAAACCGACCATGACAACAGACCAGTTGGTTGTTATCAGACTCTACTGATACTCTCTCTCACAATCAATCATTAACTAACTGAAGAGGATTACAGTTTACCTGTACTCCTTACACACACACACACACACACACACACACACACACACACACACACACACACACACACACACACACACACACACACACACACACACACACACACACAGTATGAATCCCACACAAGGGGAATCTCTCTTGTTATTGCAGTAAGTGACATTAAGTGATAAATAAAAAATACAAAATAAATGTAAAAATTAAATGAAGATACAAAATGTAGAATAATAACTAAATAAATACAATTACACAGAATACTTGCACAGTATAAATATAAACTCTCTCTCTCTCTTTAGTGATGTGGTTGACATGGTGGTAATGAGAGGAGGGATAAGGCTGTTTTAGTGATGTGGTTGACATGGTGATAATGAGAGGAGGGATAAGGCTGTTTTAGTGATGTGGTTGACATGGTGGTAATGAGAGGAGGGATAAGGCTGTTTTAGTGATGTGGTTGACATTGTGGTAATGAGAGGAGGGATAATACTGTTTTAGTGATGTGGTTGACATGGTGGTAATGAGAGGAGGGATAAGGCTGTTTTAGTGATGTGGTTGACATAGTGATAATGAGAGGAGGGATAAGGCTGTTTTAGTGATGTTGTTGACATGGTGTGATGCTGGTTCTTGTTTTTCTAGAAGAGTCCAGCAGCAGAGAGCAGACTCCCCTGGACCCAGCTGTGTCTCCATGAAGAGTGACTGGTCTATGGATGATCCTGCTACGTTTAAAGATGGACGCCCCTCCAGAGAGGAGAGGTAGGAGTTTCAAACAGACTATGAAAACAGACCAGTTAAATGTTATTATACTATATGCTCTGCTCTATGGATATACCTATACCTATACTTTAAAGATGGAAATCAGTCTATTAAGAAGAGGTGAAGATTTAAACAGTAACTGGTCAGAGGTGGTGGTAATGAGAGGAGGGATAAGGCTATTTTAGTGATGTGGTTGACATGGTGATAATGAGAGGAGGGGTAAGGCTGTTTTAGTGATGTGGTTGACATGGTGATAATGAGAGGAGGGATAAGGCTGTTTTAGTGATGTGGTTGACATGGTGATAATGAGAGGAGGGGTAAGGCTTTTTCAGTGATGTGGTTGACATATTGGTAATGAGAGGAGGGATAAGGATGTTTTTGGGATGTGGTTGACATGGTGATAATGAGAGGAGGGATAAGGCTGTTTCAGTGATGTGGTTGACATGGTGATAATGCGAGGAGGGATAAGGGTGTTTCAGTGATGTGGTTGACATGGTGATAATGAGAGGAGGGATAAGGCTGTTTTAGTGATGTGGTTGACATGGTGATAATGAGAGGAGGGATAAGGCTGTTTTAGTGACGTGGTTGACATGGTCTGATCCTGGTTCTTGTTTTTCTAGAAGAGTCCAGCAGCAGAGAGCAGACTCCCCTGGACCCAGCTGTGTCTCCATGAAGAGTGACCGCTCTATGGGTCTACCTCCTGTCTTTAAAGATGGACGCCCCTCCAGAGAGGAGAGGTAGGGGTTTCAAACAGACCATGACAACAGACCAGTTGGTTGTTATCAGACTCTACTGATACTCTCTCTCACAATCAATCATTAACTAACTGAAGAGGATTACAGTTTACCTGTACTCCTTACACACACACACACACACACACACACACACACACACACACACACACACACAAAGACATTTACCAATAAAACATTCACAAGCAGATAAGATATGATCAACTATATGAATCCCACACAAGGGGAATCTCTCTTGTTATTGCAGCTCAAGAGTCAACAGTACAGCGAAAGAGAGATTAAGGGATGAATAAGACACAAAATAACACAATAAAAAAAAAGTGAAAATAATGTAAAAATTAAATAAAGATACAAAACGTAGAATAATAACTAAATAAATACAATTACACAGGATACTTGCACAGTATAAATATAAACTCTCTCTCTCTCTCTCCTGTATGTTTACTGTGTGTGTTCTCCCCACAGACAACCCCACCAGAGGTCAAAGGTTACCAGTGCTCAGTCTGTACAGCCTCAAACAGAGCTGATCAAGGTGTGTAAATGTCCACCAAGATATTTGACTTAAGCTCTACATGAACATAAAATAGCATCTCCATCTGCTAATAGTCTGCAGGCACAAAGCTCTGCCTGATGGACCAGGAGGAACCAGCTGACACACTGTGGGGCGGTAAGAGACTCTTATTTTGAAAACAGAATGAATAATTATTTTGAAGTGCAGAAGAGACTCTTATTTGTTCTGCTCACACGAAATGACATATCCTGAGATTTTTTACATCCCTTTTTCAATGTTGAGATATCTTCCCTCAGGTTAGGGTAAGGGTGTCATGTTAAATGGTTTGATCCAGATATGTAGGGTTATTGTGGGACATCAGGTTAAACGGTTTGATCCAGATATGTAGGGTTATTGTGGGTCTATCAGGTTAAATGGTTTGATCCAGATATGTAGGGTTATTGTGGGACATCAGGTTAAACGGTTTGATCCAGATATGTAGGGTTATTGTGGGTCTATCAGGTTAAATGGTTTGATCCAGATATGTAGGGTTATTGTGGGTCTATCAGGTTAAACGGTTTGATCCAGATATGTAGGGTTATTGTGGGTCTATCAGGTTAAATGGTTTGATCCAGATATGTAGGGTTATTGTGGGTCTATCAGGTTAAATGGTTTGATCCAGATATGTAGGGTTATTGTGGGTCTATCAGGTTAAATGGTTTGATCCAGATATGTAGGGTTATTGTGGGTCTATCAGGTTAAATGGTTTGATCCAGATATGTAGGATTATTGTGGGTCTATCAGGTTACAGAATGTTAAACAATATACTGCAAATCAATAGCAGAATAACTTAGTGGAAGAAATGCAACACTATCTTGTTATATCAGCATAGCAAATTAGTTTCCACTGATTCACTATCATTATTACAAGTCAACTATTGCTTTTGAAATAACTTCAAAATGCAGTCTTTTTTTTATAAACGCCAGTTATGCTAACTAAGTTGTTGATGCTCCGTTTTATGTGTAGGGACCCTAGTCATGCTACTGCAGATGTTTTGTGCTATTCTGAGCAATATTAATGATTAAAAAATGCAGTTTGGAAGCGTTTGGCGCACCACCCCTAGCCAATGCACTGTTAGCCATTTGGGCTCTTAGTGTTGCTCTGGGCAAGCACTATACTGGTTGGTCAACGAAAAAATGACCTAAACGGCTTATTTGATCGGTTTTCATGCAGAAAAAGACCCTGGGTTCAATTTATGCCGGATTTACACTTTAATAATCCTGAACATTTTGAATCTGTAATGCGCAGTCCTTGTTATGACCAGCTTCTTCGACCAAAGTTATAAAGCCTCTAAATATCATGAAGTTGATCATTTAAGAGGAAATATTTACATGTCTTCTGTTGTTTTCTCATTTAGGATCTGCTGCTGTCGAGTGCCAACATAAATTCAAGTCTCATTTGAAGAAGAAGTCCAGGCATGTGTTTGAGGGAATTGCTATAGCAGGACAGCCAACACCTCTGAAGGACTTCTACACAGAGCTCTTCATCACAGAGAGAGGCAGTGGAGAGGTCAACCAGGAACATGAGGTCAGACTGATTGAAACAGCTTCCAGGAGACCGGCCAAGGAGGAAACACCAATCAAATGTGAAGACATCTTTAAACCCTTACCTGGACAAGATCAACCAATCAGAACAATAATGACAACTGGAGTGGCCGGTATTGGTAAAACCGTCTTAACACACAAGTTCACTCTGGACTGGGCTGAAGGAAAAGCCAACCATGACATACACTTCACATTTCTCTTGACTTTCAGAGAACTGAATTTACTGAAAGGGAAAGCGTTTAGCTTGGTGGAACTTCTTCATCACTTGTTTATTGAGACCAAAGAAGCTGGAATTTGCAGATTCGACCAGTTCCAAGTTGTCTTCATCTTGGATGGTCTGGATGAGTGTCGACTTCCTCTGGACTTCCAGAACAACCAGACCTGGACTGATGTCACAAAGCCGACCTCAGTGGATGTGCTGCTGACAAACCTCATCAGGGGAGACCTGCTTCCCTCTGCTCGCATCTGGATAACCACACGCCCTGCGGCAGCCAATCAGATCCCTGCTGAGTGTGTTGACATGGTGACAGAGGTGAGAGGGTTCACCGACCCACAGAAGGAGGAGTACTTCAGGAAGAGATTCAGAGAGGAGACGCTGGCAAGCACAATCATTTCCCACGTCAAGAAATCAAGAAGCCTCCACATCATGTGTCACATCCCAGTCTTCTGTTGGATCACTGCTACAGTTCTGGAGGACATCTTCAAAAGATCCCAGATCGAAGAGATGCCCAAGACCGTGACTCAGATGTACATCTACTTTCTGAGGCTTCAGTCCATACAGGGGGACAGGAAGTACCATGGGAGAGCTGAAATAGATCCACACTGGAGTCCAGAGAGCAGGGAGATCATTGTTTCTCTTGGAAAACTGGCTTTTAACCAGCTGGAGAAAGGCAACCTGATCTTCTACGAGGCAGACCTGGCAGAGTGTGACATCAATATCAGAGCAGCCTCAGTGTACTCAGGAGTGTTCACCCAGATCTTTAAAGAAGAGTGTGGGCTGTACCAGGACAAGGTGTTCTGCTTTGTCCATCTGAGCATCCAGGAGTTTCTGGCTGCCCTTTATGTCTTTCTGTCCTTCATTGAGACTGGTGTCAATCTGCTTTTAGGACAATCGCTCTGGTCTATTCTTGTGAGAAACAAAGAAACAACAAAAAGAACGCTCAAACTTTACCAGAGTGCTGTGGACAAGGCCTTACAAAGTAAGAACGGACACCTGGACTTGTTCCTCCGTTTCCTCCTGGGCCTCTCTCTGGAGACCAATCAGAATCTTCTACAAGGTCTGCTGGGAAAGACAGGAAGTAGCTCATGCACACATGAGAAAACAGTGTCATACATCAAGAAGAAGTTAAATGGAGATCTCTCTCCAGAGAGAAGCATCAACCTGCTCCACTGTTTGAATGAGCTGAACGACCGTTCTCTACTGGAGGAGATCCAAAAGTACCTCACATCAGGAAGTCTCTCCAGAGAATCTCTCTCCCCTGCTCAGTGGTCAGCTCTGGTCTTCATCCTACTGACATCAGAAGAGGAGCTGGAAGTGTTTGACCTGAAGAAATACTCTGCTTCAGAGGAGGGTCTTCTGAGGCTGCTGCCAGTGGTCAAAGCCTCCAAAACATCTCTGTAGGTTCACGTATAACATGTATAACAATACACACAACACAATATACATAAAACTGGAATATAAGGTTAAAATAATATGCATAAGATATCTGTAGGTTCATAACAACATGCATTACTATTCTACTCACAACATAATAAACATACTAGAAGAATAAAAAATTATAATAATATACAAAACATCTCTGTAGGTGTACTATTATCGTATAATGTATAACAGTACACATGAGAGCATATTAAAAATAGCATAATATAGAAGTAGTATTCATTTAGAAAACATTTTCAAACACAAATAAAAATATTTAACATTTTACACCTGAAACATAATAAACATTTAAACATCTAATGATTGATGAAATCTTTTTTCAACTAATAACATTCCTTCATTATGTAATAAGTTAAAGATGTGTTATTTTAATCACAGTCCCTAACATGTTCTGTTTATTATGTGTGAAGGCTGAATGGCTGTAATCTGTCAAAGAGATGCTGTAAAGCTCTGGCCTCAGTTCTCAGCTCCAACTCCTCTAGTCTGAGAGAGCTGGACCTGAGTACCAATGATCTGAAGGATTCAGGAGTGAAGCTGCTCTCTGCTGGACTGGGGAGTCCACACTGTACACTGGAAACTCTCAGGTCAGTCATCAGCCTCTTCTTCAAACTGGTTATTCTAGACCAGTAAGTGCTGCTCCTGCCTGATGCATTTCTGTTGCTCATTTCCCTGCTGACAAAACACTCCCTGGTTCTACACAATGTTAGAACATGTGAAGAAACGGTGTTAGCGTACCAAACACAGCAGAGTTCTCCTGACTATAACCGAACAATATCTCATTGAGTTATAGCTATTGAGAAAGGAGCATTTGTTTAAGATCCTGTTTCACATCCAAGTGAAGGAAGTTCTGCTGTCTGTGATGATGTCATCTCCCCACTTCCTCTTCCTGTTCTCAGACAGGGTGACACAGCTTTGTCTCCATAAAGTATCAATAAAGCTTTTACTTGTCCTCAATATGGAATGAATACACTTTATAAAGTGTATTTGTACGAACTGCTCTCAACCAGATATAATAAATGGTGTGTATGTGTATGTGTGTGTGTGTGTGTGTGTGTGTGTGTGTGTGTGTGTGTGTGTGTGTGTGTGTGTGTGTGTGTGTGTGTGTGCGTGTGTGTGCAGGTTGTCTGGCTGCCTGGTCACACAGGAAGGCTGTGCTTCTCTGGCCTCAGCTCTGGGCTCCAACCCCTCCCATCTGAGAGAGCTGGACCTGAGCTACAATCACCCAGGAGACTCTGGAGCTGCGCTGCTCTCTGCTGGACTGGAGGATCCACGCTGGAGACTGGACACTCTCAGGTATGGAGAGGACAGCTCACCATTCAGGGACAAAGTCTCCTACAAGGGTTCAAGCCGCTGCTAGATGAAGTGTTTTCAAAACGCAGTTGTAACGCATGTTGTGTAGAAAGTGATGAGACGGCAGATTAGGATTCAGACGACTTTTATAGAATTATATTTATTGATAGTTAGTGCAACACATTAACATTTGGCGTATTGCTGTGTTTGGCACTAACTGTCTGGTGAATTAATGTGTTGGTTTAAAACCAGACGTTTGAGTGTGTTTGTTTTTTGATTGGCCAATGATTGGTTAGCATAGAGCTGGATGTTAACATGGAGCCAGGCATGATGAGTCAGTAAATTAGGATTCAGAGTACTTTTATAAAATATTTATTGATAGTGAGTGCAACACACTCATATTTGGCGTGGCCTAGCATGGAGCTAGGCGTAAGCGTGGAGCTGGGGGTTAGCATGCAGCTAGGCCTTAACATTGAGGTGGTCGGAAGCGGTTGTAGGTTTCCCGCCAAAAAGCCAACGATTGTATTGGCGCGGAGTGTGTGACCCACGCAGTCAGCTGACGAGGTTAGCTGTCTGTCCTTAATCAGTTAACAACGTTACAGACAACCGAGCCATCAGCGAGTTCTGGTTGATTATGTGCTTAATCACGAGTGAATAATAATACTAACGTGATACTAACATGAATGCAGCGGAGCCATCTGCACACTCTCTCTTTGTTAACATGTGAATAATGTTTCCCTATCTAAAGACAACATGCTGCTCTCTCTTTGTTAACATGTGAATAATGTTTCCCTGTCTAAAGACAACATGCTGCTCTCTCTTTGTAAACATGTGAATAATGTTTCCCTGTTTAAAGACAACATGCTGCTCTCTCTTTGTTAACATGTGAATAATGTTTCCCTGTTTAAAGACAACATGCTGCTCTCTCTTTGTTAACATGTGAATAATGTTTCCCTGTTTAAAGACAACATGCTGCTCTCTCTTTGTTAACATGTGAATAATGTTTCCTGTTTAAAGACAACATGCTGCTCTCTCTTTGTCTCCCCAGTGTGGAGCACGGTGGAGTGTGGAGGCTGAAACCAGCTCCACAGAGATGTAAGTGTCAGTTTTGTTTGATTCATCTCAACACACACTAACTTTAGAGATGGAAAGTCCATCCACACTGCGTGCTCCCACGTAAATGGCTACCGTAAATAATATAATAGAGGAGCCAACACTCCAGGGATAGATATTTAAACCCGCCACACGCCATATAAATGGCATTCAATAATCACTTTGAGAGACGTATTCCTTTGAGACATTTCATATACTTGGTGTAGGCCTGCTTGTTATATTGTAGACTATATAATATAAACAGAACTCAGCTGGGTTTGGAAGGAGCTTCCAATTTTTTTGACCTTTTCTAGCAATTTGAGAGAAATTGTAGCAAGTTTAAACAATATATTTAGCGATGGCTCCTGGCTCTAGGACGGTTCTATACATGGTCTCCCTGACATGTAAGGCCTTAACCGTCTGAAGCCTTTACCAGGATAAAGGCAGATCTAGAACGATCTACACCCATAACCCTCTCTGTCAATTTGCCCTCATTCATAGATAGCATGGCCTACCGCAAAACCGGGACGTCTGGTCACCCTAAATGAATGATGATCGGGCGGGTGTGGGTATCAGTTGTTGAAAAAAACGTTGCTGCGGGTGGATTATTGATATTAAGCAGCAGGTGTGGATGACATTACAGCTCATCCGCACATCTCTCTAGACTTCACTGCGCTACGCCCTAACCCTCACCCTGACCCTGACCCTAACCCTGACCCTGACCCTAACACTGACCCTCACCCTGACCCTGACCCTAACCCTAACCCTGACCCTGACCCTAACCCTAACCCTGACCCTGACCCTAACCCTAACCCTGACCCTAACCCTGACCGCCATTATAATGCCTAGACTAGTATAGGAACTCGGGATCCATTGTTATTGACACTTTGTTGCTGCGTTGTTGCTGCATGTGTCGTGAACCGATTTCCTGGCACTGTGGTCGTATAGTGTGACATGTTAAATCATAGTGTGACATGTTAAATCATAGTGGGACATGTTAATCATAGTGTGACATGTTAAATCATAGTGTGACATGTTAAATCATAGTGGGACATGTTAAATCATAGTGGGACATGTTAAATCATAGTGGGACATGTTAAATCATAGTGGGACATGTTAAATCATAGTGGGACATGTTAAATCATAGTGTGACATGTTAAATCATAGTGGGACATGTTAAATCATAGTGGGACATGTTAAATCATAGTGGGACATGTTAAATCATAGTGGGACATGTTAATCATAGTGTGACATGTTAAATCATAGTGTGACATGTTAAATCATAGTGGGACATGTTAAATCATAGTGGGACATGTTAAATCATAGTGGGACATGTTAAATCATAGTGGGACTGTAGCGGGTTCAAGGAGTGGGCGGACACAGTCTTGGCGTTTTGAACACGCGGTTCGCTTTATTGCTCCAAAAGCGAACAACAAGTAAATCATACAATGAAAGAAACTGAACAGTAGGGTCCACGAACACGGTGGCCAGGCTCTCTGGGCTTTGGCCTCTGTCTCTCTGTCCACTCGAGCGTCTGCCGCTCTCTGTTTTCTCTCCCCTACTGAAAGGCAAAGCAGGCACATAAATACACACTTCCTGATTGGGTCTGATTGCGGACACCTGTCGGCAATCAGACCCAATCGCCCCAGCCGACCTGGTGCTCCATACTCCCCCTACCGGCCAGACTCCGCCCCCCTCCACATACCCCCACCGCCCGACACAGGCCGGGGACCCATCCGGCCGTAGCCTACTCCCCCCCCCCGGAACGGGAGAGGAAGTCAGCCACGACCATCTGCGACCCCGGCCTGTGGGCCACCCGGAAATGGAAGGGCTGCAACGCGAGGTACCACCGGGTGATCCTCGCGTTGGCATCCTTCATCCGGTGGAGCCACTGGAGGGGGGCGTGGTCGGAATAGAGGGTGAACTGGCGACCCAGCAGGTAGTAGCGGAGGGCGCCGACCGCCCATCGGATGGCGAGACACTCCTTCTCGATGGTGCTGTACCGACCCTCCCGGTCCGACAGTTTCCGGCTCAGGTACAGCACCGGTCGGTCGCCCCCCCCCACCTGCTGGGTCAGGACCGCGCCCAACCCCCTATTCGACGCGTCTGCCTGCACGGAGAAAGGGAGAGCAAAATTAGGAGCACACAGGACGGCTTCCCCGCAGAGGGCTGTTTTAATAGCATCAAACGACACCTGACATGGCTCCGACCACTGGACCGTATCTGGGGCCCTCTTCCGGGTGAGGTCGGTCAAGGGGCTGGCCAGGTCGGAGAAGTTTGGGACAAACTGCCGATAGTACCCCGCCAGCCCCAGGAACCGCCTCACCTCTTTCTTGGTCCTGGGGCGGGGGGCGGCAGCGACCGCCGCGGTCTTACCGACCTGCGGCCGGACCTTCCCCCGCCCCAGGTGGAACCCCAGATACTGGATCTCCCTCCGCCCGATCACGCACTTCTTCGGGTTGGCCGTGAGCCCCGCCCGTCTCAGCGACTGAAGGACGGCCGCCACCCGCTGCATATGCTGCCCCCAGTCGTCTCCATAGATGACTATGTCGTCGAGGTAGGCGGCAGCATATGCAGCATGAGGTCGCAGCACCCGGTCCATCAGCCGCTGGAACGTGGCTGGGGCCCCGAACAACCCGAACGGAAGTACCTTGAATTGGTACAGACCGAGCGGAGTGGAGAACGCCGTTTTCTCTCGGGCTGCTGGAGACAACGGAATCTGCCAGTAGCCCTTCGTGCAGTCCAGGGTCGTGTAGTAGGTGGCCATGCCAAGCCGGTCCACAAGCTCGTCGATCCGAGGCATCGGGTAGGCGTCGAACTTAGACACCGCATTCACCTTACGGTAATCCACACAGAACCGGACAGCCCCGTCCGGCTTCCCCACAAGCACGACGGGGCTGCACCAGTCGCTGTGGGACTCCTCGACGACGCCCAAGTCTAGCATTGCTGCCAATTCGCGCCGTACCACGTCTTGCTTGTGTACGGGCAGCCTGTAGGGGCGTGTCCGCACCGTTAACCCCGGTTGCGTCTCGATGTCGTGAGTTATTAACGGGGTGCGACCGGGCAGGGGCGAAAAGACGTCGGCGAACTGGAGCTGTAGAGAGACCACGTCCGCCGCCTGACTCTCCGACAGATCCTCTCCTCGGCCGACCGGAGGGATGGGCCCCGGGGCAGGGACTTCCGGTCCAAGCTCCTCTCCCTCCGGTAGCGTCGTGGCGAACGCGACCGGGACCACATCATTCCACCTTTTCAGGAGGTTGATGTGGTAGATCTGTCGGGCGTCGCCCCTGTCCGACCGCACTACCTCGTAATCCACGTCCCCGACTCGCCGTGTGACCACAAAGGGACCTTGCCACTTCGCAAGTAATTTGGTGCTAGAGGTGGGCAACAGAACAAGGACCTTGTCCCCCGGCGTGAGATCGCGTAATCTAGTCCCTCTGTCGTACAGGCGTTTCTGATTCTCCTGGGCTTGGCGCAAATGCTCACGTGACATTACCCCGAGTGAGTGGAGCTTTGCACGCAAGTCCATGACGTACTGGATTTCGTTTTTGCTGTCGCTGGACCCCTCCTCCCAGTTTTCTTTAATGAGGTCCAGGACGCCCCTGGGCCTGCGCCCATAGAGCAACTCAAACGGGGAAAACCCTGTGGAAGCCTGAGGCACTTCCCGCACCGCAAACAACAGAGGGTCTAGCCATTGATGCCAATTTCGAGCATCCTCCAGTACAAACTTCCGGATCATGGACTTTAACGTCCGGTTAAACCTCTCACACAAGCCGTCTGTGGCTGGGTGATAGACGCTCGTGCGGATGGCCTTGACCTTCAACAACCCGTAAAGTTCCTTGATCGTGCGTGACATGAAATTGGTGCCCTGGTCAGTGAGAATCTCCTTTGGGATTCCCACCCGCGATATGACGTGAAACAACGCCTGCGCAACACTCCTCGCGGAGATATTGCGCAACGGAATTGCTTCCGGGTATCGGGTTGCGTAGTCGATCAGGACTAACACAAATCGATACCCTTGTGCGGAACGTTCTAATGGCCCGATAATGTCCATGCCCACGCGATCGAATGGGACCTCCACCAGGGGAAGGGGCCGCAAGGGAGCCCTGGGGATGGCCGGGGGATTCACCAACTGGCACTCGGGGCAGGAGGCGCACCAGCGGCGCACTTCCGCCCGAATTCCCGGCCAATAGAACCGAGCCATTATCCGGTTCAGTGTTTTGTCGTACCCCAAATGGCCCGCCATTGGGTTGTAATGCGCCGCCTGGAAAATCATTTCCCGGCGGCTCCTGGGTACCAGCAACTGGGTAACAACCTCCTCACTCTGGGTGTCACGACTCACCCGATAAAGCCTGTCCCTAATCACCACAAAGTGTGGGTAAGTCAGCACTGCGTCTGGCTGTACCCGAAGACCATCAATGGAAATCACTTGGTCGAAGGCGGAGCGTAGAGTAGCGTCACGAGACTGCTCAAGGGGGAAATCGTCCACCGGCGGGAATGTCGACGCTCGGCCCTCGGGCTGAGAACCTCCCGCCTCCTCCCCCGATCCCTGAGCAGCGTCGGACACCCTCGCATCGGCGCAGAACACAGCACATGACTTACATGTCCCTATCTGTCGTGTCCGTACCCCCGCACTCTCGCTAACTGCCCCTGGAAACCCAGCCCAATCTATCCCTAGAATCAGGGGGTACGTGAGGCTCGGACTAACCGCCGCCTTGACCCTATGCGTTTTTCCCCCATAGCGAATTTCGATAGGGACCAAGGGATACGTGTGAACATCCCCGTGTATGCACCTCACCGAAACGCTCGACGCCTCGACCAATGCCTCGGACCGCACCAGGCGCTGATGGATCATGGTCTGCATACAGCCGGAATCCAACAGCGCCTGGTACGTACCCCGTTGTATCCTCACCGGGATACGGTACGTCTCGCCGGGACCGTAGGGAGGGATCGGGGCACCGGTGACGCGGACAACCTGGCCCACCTCCATCATCGGGCAGTCCCTCCGAAGGTGTCCCGGCTGTCCGCACCGCCAACACCCCTCCCTTGCCGTCTGAGGGCCCGCCTGCGGGATGGGGGGGGAAGGTGATTCATGCGCCTGCTCTGGAGTGGGCCCCCCCCCCCACCTCGCTCTTGGTAGCGGGGTGGGTTTGTACCCCCGCAGGGCCGCCGCACCGGTCCGCGGGCTCGGGGTTGGTGCTGGTGCTGGTGGTCTTCTGTCGGTCGAGGGGGGAATCAGGTGGCCCTCCGCGATTTTGACGGCCGCCGAGAGGCTCTCGGGCCGGTGGTACCGGACCCAGGTGGATGTTCTGGCTGGGAGCCCCTCGACGAACCTCTCGAGGGCCACCTGCTCCACGATCTCCTCGGGGTTGTTCCTCTCCGGGGCCAACCACCTCCTCGCCTGGTCCCGCAGCTGCTGGGCGTAGGTGAAGGGGCGATCGCCTTCTGAAAAGGTGAGGGCCCGGAACCGGCGGCGATGTTCCTCCGGGTTCAGGCCTAGCCGGTCCCGGATGGCCTTGTCCACCGCCTCGTAGTCCCGCTGGGCCCCTGCTGGCAGACTGTGGGCCGCGAGCTGGGCCTCGCCCGTCAGGAGCGGCAGGAGGCGGTGAGCCCACTCCTGGCGTGGCCACCCGGAGACCTCGGCCACCCCCCGGAACGTCTCCAGGAAGGCCTCCGCGTCGTCGGTCTCGCCCATCTTGGGGACGTGGATGTGGCCCACCGCCCCCGCCGCTCTGGGTTCCCGATCGCGGTCGCTGGAGACGAGGAGCTCCTGGAGGACCGCCCGATCGGCGGTCAAAGACTGGCCCAGCTCCAGGAGCACCTCGTTCTGCGCCTGCTGTAGCTGCGTCTGCCGTTCGGACATCTGCGTGAGATGCCCGAGTATCGCTGCCAATGGTGACTGCTCCATAGCCGCACTCGCCCCACATTGGGCTCCACTGTAGCGGGTTCAAGGAGTGGGCGGACACAGTCTTGGCGTTTTGAACACGCGGTTCGCTTTATTGCTCCAAAAGCGAACAACAAGTAAATCATACAATGAAAGAAACTGAACAGTAGGGTCCACGAACACGGTGGCCAGGCTCTCTGGGCTTTGGCCTCTGTCTCTCTGTCCACTCGAGCGTCTGCCGCTCTCTGTTTTCTCTCCCCTACTGAAAGGCAAAGCAGGCACATAAATACACACTTCCTGATTGGGTCTGATTGCGGACACCTGTCGGCAATCAGACCCAATCGCCCCAGCCGACCTGGTGCTCCATACTCCCCCTACCGGCCAGACTCCGCCCCCCTCCACAGGGACATGTTTAATCATAGTGTGACATGTTAAATCATAGTGTGACATGTTAAATCATAGTGGGACATGTTAATCATAGTGTGACATGTTAAATCATAGTGTGACATGTTAAATCATAGTGTGACATGTTAAATCATAGTGACATGTTAAATCATAGTGGGACATGTTAAATCATAGTGTGACATGTTAAATCATAGTGTGACATGTTAAATCATAGTGACATGTTAAATCATAGTGGGACATGTTAAATCATAGTGTGACATGTTAAATCATAGTGTGACATGTTAAATCATAGTGACATGTTAAATCATAGTGGGACATGTTAAATCATAGTGTGACATGTTAAATCATAGTGTGACATGTTAAATCATAGTGACATGTTAAATCATAGTGGGACATGTTAAATCATAGTGGGACATGTTAAATCGTGGAGGAATATCTGAGAATCATGTAGTCTGAAATAGTAGTATTAGTAGTAGTCTTAATGTAGCCATTAAGTCTGTTCGGCCCCATGCTGAAGATGGCAGGAGAGGGGCCAGGGGCCCTCAATTTTTGATTTAAAAAATGAACGGGCCCTTTGTTTATCCGGGGCACGTGCTCCCGCCCCCCCCCTGGCAGTGGCGGTTTTAGGCACGGGCGAAGCGGGCAGTTACAGGGATTACAGGGGGGGCGGCACGAGTACACCAGAAAAAAAAAGATCAGCGCATTTTCTATTATCGATAATACCCCCCCCGTCCCCGTCCCCGTCAACAACTTCGGGGGGGGGTTCTCCCGTCAGATGCCTGTGAACTCACACTGGGCCCAAACACAGCCCACAGACGACTCTCTCTGTCTGAGGACAACAGAAAGGTGACGCTGGTCAGAGAGGACCAGTCGTATCCGGATCACCCAGAGAGATTTGACTCCTGGTCCCAGGTGTTGTGTAGAGAGGCTCTGACTGGCCGCTGTTACTGGGAGGTAGAGAGGAAAGGATGGGTTGAGATAGGAGTGACATACAGAGGAATCACAAGGAGAGGTGGTGGTGACAGCGGGCTTGGAGGGAACAACAAGTCCTGGAGTCTTGTTTGTTATGATGATGGTTACTCTGCCCGGTACAACGGTAGAGAGACAGCCATGCCGTGTCAGATGTGTGTCAGACACACTGACACACATCCACACCTTCAGGTCCACCTTCACCCAGGAGGACCTCCTCCCTGGGTTTGGGGTATGGTGGAGGGAGGGTAACTCAGCGTCTCTGTGTCGGTTGTAGAAAAAAAAAAATGGGATATCGGTCCCTTACCCCTGACTGTCTTCCACTCGACTTTCCTCCCCGTCTCCCGCGTGCCCGGCCCTTAAAACCCCTCTGCCGTCTTGCCCCCCCCCCCCCAGGTGATCCCAATGGAGAGGTGCTGGCGCGCTTCGTCCACTCCAGACAGCGCGGGGTTGCCACAACACACACACACACACACACACACACACACACACAAACACACACACACACACACACACACACACACACACACAGACAGACAGACAGACAGACAGACAGACAGACAGACAGACAGACCAGGCGCGGGAAGTTGTTTTCGTCCGGGGATGCGCGTGGGCGGAGTTGTTGGAAGTGGTGGGGGGGGGGGTCCACGTAACGTTTATCGTCTCAGGCTGATAGCCGTCGCGTCGAGGTAAAACTGATCGGCCAATGAACAGGCCGGCATTAGCTCAGGGGGTAGAGCGGGTTGGCTGGTAACCACAAGGTTGCTGGTTGGATCCCCGGCTCCTCCTCCTCGCTGAGTGTCGAGGTGTCCCTGAGCGAGACGCCTCACCCTAACTGCTCCTGACCAGCTGGCTGTCGCCTTGCGTGGCTGACGCCGCCGTCGGTGTGTGAATGTGTGTATGAATGGGTGAATGTCAGGTAATATTGTAAAGCGCTTTGGGTGGCCACTGGTTACAAGAAATGCGCTGTATAAATGCAGTTCATTTACCATTAACCATGCTGCTATCCACCAATGAGGCTGTTAACTGTACATGTTCTACTGTTATGCTGCCTATGTAATGAATTACACAACCAAGCAATGAGAAAGGCTTGTAATTTAGACTTTAGACACATTGACTTACCTGTTGATAAGGAAGCAGGCAACTTCAGAGTCCTTTTGAAAAATCGTAATCCTTCATTAGCTCTTTAAACCTGGGAAGAGCTAATACATTTCTTAAAATGCTACAGTGTCCCTTTAAGAGGAAAAAAAGCAATTGATCGTGATTAATCACAGCAAATTGTGCAATCAATTGACAGCACTAAGATATACGTGTGTGTGTGTGTGTGTGTGTGTGTGTGTGTGTGTACAAACCTACCAGTTCTCTGGTCCAACAGTTAAAGGCTGATTATGGTCCCATGTTCACGCAACGCAACGACCACGCAGACGCTTTGACGCAGTCGTGAACCTTTATGGTTCTGCGTCGGGTTTTAGTGAGCGGACCAATCACAGCCCTCGCTGCTGCGTCGCCTCGACGGAAGGTGACATTCTTTGGGAGGCGCACGTCAGGCCCTTGTGGTGGACGCAAGGAGGGTCCGCGAGGACGTAACTGTGTGTTCACACCAAACGCAACGGCGTGACACGATTCCATACAAAGTCAACGTAGAGACGCGAATCGGCGAAATTTGTCGCGGCAAAAACCTGCGGCAAGATTTGATTGACGGCGCGACATTTTGCCCTGTCACGGGCGAGCACGTTCACGAGGATTTGCAGCCCGAAATTTATTGCTATGCTAACATTAATGCTAACGTCAGCACTAACGTCAGTGCTAATGCTAAAGTCATTGCTAACGCTAAATTCAACACTAACGATAACGTCAGCACTAAGGCTAATGTCAGTGCTAATGCTAATGTCAGTGCTAACGTAAACGGTAACGTCAGTGCCAACGCTTACGTCAATGCAAGTGTCAGCGCTAATGCTAACGTCAATGCTAACTGCAGCGCTAATGCTAACATCAACGCTAACTGCAGTGCTAATGTCAACACTAACTGCAGCACTAATGCTAACGTCAATGCTAACGCTAATGTCAATGCTAACTTAATTGCTAACGCTAACGTCAGTGCTAACGCTAACTTCAACGGTAACGTCAGCGCTAACACTTACATCAGCGCTAATGATAAAGTCAGCGCTAATGCTAACGTCAATGCTAACTTCAGCACTAACGTCAACACTAACTGCAGCACTAATGCTAACGTCAGCGCTAATGATAAAGTCAGCGCTAATGCTAACGTCAATGCTAACTTCAGCACTAACGTCAACGCTAACTGCAGCACTAATGCTAACGTCAGCGCTAATGCTAACGTAAACACTAATGCTAATGTCAACGCAAACTGCAGTGCTAATATCAATGCTAACTTCAGCGCTAATGTCAACGCTAAATGCAGTGCTAAAGTCAATGCTAACTTCAACACTAACGTCAACGCTAACTGCAGCACTAATGCTAACGTCAATGCTAATGCTAACTCATCGAGAACACTTCCGGGTTTTACGACAGTACTCACGTACTTGGAATTGGAACAGTGCTTGGGCTACCACTGATGACATTTCACAAGAACGCAAGTACACAGGAGAACGCCAATTGAGAAACAGCTAACAAAGACCACACTACCCTCCACCACCTGACTTTAACCAGACTCCTCCAGAGTGCTGTGATGTCCACTGATTGCTCAACGAGCAACAGCTGAGTCAGAAGGCTAGAGCGAGACCAACTGAAAACGAATCCGGAATGAAACTAAAACTGTGATTCTGAAAAAAGGATGAATGATATCGAAATTCTGTTCAAATATTATTGAAGATACAAATGTGTAGATTTGTTTAATTGTTTGAACGATGGTAAACGGTAATGATGGTCATTTTGACCAAGTTATGATGTCTTAAGTGGTTGAAGAGGATGAAGCATGAATCAGCATTTTTTTAATTTTCCAATGAGAATGAATGGGGGGATTTTGGGCGAATAAACTGGAATATCTCGGGAATTATGAATAATATCATGTCTTGTTCTCCCGTCAGATGCCTGTGAACTCACACTGGACCCAAACACAGCCAACGGACGACTCTCTCTGTCTGAGGACAACAGAAAGGTGACGTGGGCTGGAGAGGACCAGTCGTATCCGGATCACCCAGAGAGATTTGACTACTATCACCAGGTGTTGTGTAGAGAGGCTCTGACTGGCCGCTGTTACTGGGAGGTAGAGTGGAAAGGATATGTTGTTATAGGAGTGACATACAGAGGAATCACAAGGAGAGGAGGGGGTCTTGATAGCAGGCTTGGAGGGAACAACAAGTCCTGGAGTCTTCTTTGTCATGATGGTCTTTACTCTGCCTGGTACAACGGTAGAGGGACAGACATACGTCTCCCCGCCGCTGGCTCTACCAGAGTAGGAGTGTATCTGGACCGGCCTGCTGGCACTCTGTCCTTCTACAGAGTGTCCCGAGGTGTAGGAGGGTCCTCAGACACACTGACACACATCCACACCTTCAGGTCCACCTTCACCCAGGAGGACCTCCTCCCTGGGTTTTACGTAGGGGGGTGGGGTCACTCAGTGTCTCTGTGTCGGTTGTAGAAAAAAAAAAAAGGCAGACGGGCGGAGGGGCGCACACGCACACACACACACACATATACACGTAAGCACACACACACACACACACACATATATATACACACACACACACACACACACACACACACACACACACACACACACACACACACGTAAGCACACACACACACACACACACACACACACCCCCGTCGTCGTCCGGGGCTGTGGGCGAGCAGGGGTCGGTTGTAGGAAAAAAGTAAGGGCAGGCGGGCGGGCACACACACACACACACACACATGTACACAAACACAAACGCCCGCACACACACACACACATACAAATACACACACACACACACACACACAGCTTCTGCGTTAGAGGATGGGTGTCTTTTGATGGAGGCCTGAGAGGACTGATGACTCAGAGTCTCTGTGGCAGTTATAGTCTCTCGCTCTCTCTCTCTCTATCCCTCTCACTCTTTCTTTCTCGTCTCCCTCTCACCCTCCTCCCCCCTCGTCTCCCTCTCCCCCTCCTCCCCCCCCGTCTCCTCCTCCCCCCCGTCTCCCTCTCCCCCTCCTCCCCCCCGTCTCCTCCTCCCCCCCGTCTCCCTCTCCCCCTCCTCCCCCCCCGTCTCCTCCTCCCCCCCGTCTCCTCCTCCCCCCCGTCTCCCTCTCCCCCTCCTCCCCCCTGGTCTCCCCCTCCTCCCCCCCCCCATCTCCCTCTCCCCCTCCTCCCCCCTCGTCTCCCTCCTCCCCTCCCCCCTCGTCTCCCCATCCCCCCCTCCCCCTCCCTCTCCCCCTCCTTTTTATGGGGCTTCCTAAAAGTTGATGCTGGTAAACCATGAAAGGAAGAGACTTTTAAGATCTTCCATAGGGTTACCTGAGCAGGTTTTATTAAGATTTCATTTTTTATTTGAAATGTATATTAAATACCTATTGATGGTAAATCACATGTTTTTTTTATGCTACAATATTTGTCCATTTTCAGACATTAACATATTTTATTCTCCAGGGCTCTGATCATCACTTTTGTCCTAATCCTAACAAGGATGATTTAGATGAGATTAGATTCATTAGGATCGCCATTAGCAACACACCAGAGAGAGAGCTAGTCTTCCTGGGTCCCAAACATCAAATATAGACAACAGACAATCACTTGTTTGACCTTATGTCAAACTCAAATAGAAATAGACTAATAAAAAAGTTTAAAGAAGATATGAAGGCTACAAAAAGAAATGACAACATTAAAAATGTATATACATTATGGACCACATGATTTTTTTGCAGACTTTTTAAAGTTGTATTTGCTATTTTTGCTAGAACGTATGTTTTTTTGGTAGTTCATTCCATAATGAAATAGTTGTGTAAATGATGGTATTTTTCAGTAGATTGGACCTCGGTCTGGGTAAAGCTAGCTGTCCTTTACTTGCTCCTCTAGTGCTATGACCGTGTCTGTCAGACACACTGACTAGACCTTCAGCAAAGAAGGCGGGTCTTTTGCAGTTTAAGACTGACCTTAGGAACAACAAGAGGTTAAGAGAGATTGTTTGTTTTACTGTGAGCCATGAAAGGCTAGTATGCATTACTTCAGTGTTAGTGTGAATAGAGCAGCTCGCTGCCAAAGGAACCTGATTTAAAGCAGATTTTATATTTCATTCATAATAACCAGGAGGTCTGTGTTGTAAATGACTTTAAACTGAGTATTGATTCCTGGTGTTCTGTTGGGAACCAAACGGCCGCAGAACATGTTCAGTTATTAAAGATACGTGCACACCTGTTTATGATTAGTAAAGTCTGCAGCTTCTATTGTTTCTGTCCTTGTGTTTATTGTGTACATGTAAGGGACTATTTTTCTGTTGCATTTGTTAATGAAGCATAATTTTAATAAACAACTCAGTGGATCCAACTGAATGTTCTCGTGTGTTCAGCCCATCATCATTCTCCTTTTATTACTAAATAATGTTACATAAGTGCCTTAAGAATAATAAGAATATAATAATAATGTTGTTCTGATATTATTCTGGGACCTCCTCCCTGGGTTTTGGTTGGGGGGGGGGGGGGGGGGGGGGGGGGCGGTGCCTCAGTGTCTCTGTGTCCGTTGAAGAAAGAAACCACAGACAGACGGCCGGACACACGGATTGGGATCACTTCCGAGTGGTCGCAGTGATCCCAATCCCAGTGTGTGCAGTGTATCATGCGTTGCTATGGTGCATCAGGTGCATGCTGGGAGGTGTAGTTCTTAGTGTTTCTCAGGTGCGTGCTGGGAGGCGTAGTTCTTCCTGTCTCTCAGGTGCATGCTGGGAGGTGTAGTTCTTACTGTCTCTCAGGTGCATGCTGGGAGGTGTAGTTCTTACTGTCTCTCAGGTGCATGCTGGGAGGTGTAGTTCTTAGTGTCTCTCAGGTGCATGCTGGGAGGTGTAGTTCTTCCTGTCTCTCAGGTGCATGATGGGAGGTGTAGTTCTTCGTGTCTCTCAGGTGCATGCTGGGAGGTGTAGTTCTTAGTGTCTCTCAGGTGCATGCTGGGAGGTGTAGTTCTTAGTGTCTCTCAGGTGCATGCTGGGAGGTGGCAGTGAGTTGAAGTAGGGGTGCTGTAGCCCCCCCAGGGCGGAGACCCGGTCGCGGGGGGGGGGGGGGGGGACGAGGTAATAACGACCCCCACAACCAAACCAGGAGAGGATAATGTTACAACCAAGGCAAATAAAATATTAACCGTAGACTCTGATGTACCTACGACTACAAATCAGTCAATCCTTTCTGAAGTAATGAACAAAATCAGAAACAGTAATTTTTCAACAATGAGAACACTCAGACAGATCAAACATGAGCCCATTAAAACAGTCGTTGTGGTAAAACCACAACTACTGCTGTAGCGGCCGTACAAGACGGCAAAGTCAAACAATCGGTCTGAACGGGTTGAACACAAACAGATCCCAGCAGAAGACTGTCAGACGTGCGCTAGAAGTGGTCGGGACGCGTTCTGGGTAACAAACACTAGATAACGTTGGGATCTCTGTACTGAAGGAACAACGCAGCGGCTGCTGGAGCAGGAAGGAAGCCCAACGCCAGCAGCAAACTAAATGACTGTTGGGTTGTGGCGGCGTGTTCAGCCCAGTGTCTGCTCCCCACAGGGCCCCGTGACTACAGCACATATCTCCGTAGAAGTAACGGTGACCACGCCACGCCCTGTTGTCTGAGGTCACGTCGGGGGACGGACACAACGCCGTCCAATGAGGTCGCTGAATTATCAGCCCCTAAAGAGACTCGGCTCCGTGTGGAACGGGGAGGACAACGTTTCCACAACAGTGAAGAAGGTACAGAGGCGGACGGCGTTGGGCGGGTGGAGGAGGAGTTATGCAACGTCATTTGGAACATCACCACAGACTGTATTGACGGGACGGGAACATGGCTCAGCGCCAGCCATAAAAGGTAGTGTGATGGAAAAATCGACGTATCCGAATTGTTGTTTGATGAGTTTGTCTGTTCTTGTGTAACTTGTAGTGTCCTCAGTTTCAACCCTGATTGTCCCGCCCATTTCCTCCCAGCTGTCTATTGATCCTTGTGCTTTGGGTGAGAACGTCACAAAGACAGGCATCTGGAATTTGCATTTGTTTGTCGTGAACCCCGACCGTTGTATTCCTAGGTGTTGGGACAGAAGGGTCGTAGAGAGAAGAATCTGTCCTTTGGTCTTCTCCTCTCTTCTTTGATGAACCTTTTGTGTGGGGAGGGTCTGAAACTGTATAAGAAACCATGTCAACCTGTATTCAGGACTCACTCTGCTAGAGAGGAGTCTAATGTATGCATGCATTAAAACCTAGGACCTTTTGCTTTCCAATGTATTGTGTGCTTTACTGCAGTGGGAATCTCACCTGGCCCAGACGCAATCTCTGTTAAAGGGGAATGGCCTCGACAGTAGTCAGCTTAAAGAGGGTCATGTGTTTAATGTGCTACTCGCATATAATGAGTGTTTATTCCAGAGCCAGGATGAAGTGGTGGCAGATCAGTCAAAGTCCTTCTAGGCAAGTCCTCTCACTCGCGGCCATCTTGGCCACGCCTTTCGGGCAGCTATTTGGTCTTAACAAGACCAGGGCCCTGTCTAATGAATAGGGAGAGAGCTGGATCTCCATTTTCCGAGATCTAAGGGTCATAAAAAACACGTGTTTGAAATCACGATGAAAAACAGACTAAAGTCGCTGAAAGGGTTTGGTGGTTTTGTATTAAATTAACGTTTTAAAAGCCCTTTTTCTTACAGGTAATCTTGGACTGCGCATGCGCAATGCTTCACGACACAGTTTTCATTGACGGCATAACGACACCGGCACTGCACTGACAGCAAGTCAGCTTTAAAAGTTAGCTTTTGCTGCCGAGCCAACAAGATAACAGGTAGTCCAAGTTTTCCAGTCGATGCTGCTTGTGCCGCTTCCAGCTGCTGGTTCTTCCCTCCTGATTGAAAATAATAAGTGTCGCAAAAAGCGTGACCGCGTAGGACCTGCAAAACGATTGGAGCGACGGCACCGGAAGAGGCGGGACACGTGCAAACAACGGCCGTCTTGGCGTTACGGAGTCTCCCCGTGCATTTCAATGGGTGATTTCTTCAGCGGTGCGTCTCCTCCTTCTATAGCGTCTCTGGATCAGTTGTGGTCGTGTGGTGACGAGACTCTCAGATCCACACTCCCTACAGTTTGGAAAGGGAGGCGGTGCGAGGCTGCCAGCAGTGACCCACGTTGTGCTGATCCCTCCCATAAAGGAGGACGACACCAGCTTAGGAGACGCTGACAAAGGTAGGAGGGAAAGAGCGGCCCGGAGCCAGAGATACAAACGGAGCGGACCACCCAGGGGAGCAGCCCGTAAACACAAGGCTAGGAACCAGGGAGCAGGAGGGGGTGAAGCTCTCTCCCCAATGATCGGGCTGGTAAAGAACGCAGACTGGATGAACTGCGTTTATTATAATCAACAGAGGTTCATTGATTACACGGACGACGCTTTATCTGCGCTAGGGGAGCAGCTGCGCGCCACAAGACAAATGACTTTGGCAAAACAGGCAAGCCCTGTGATTGGTTACTGGCGGAACAAGGAGGAGTCTGTGCTCTTATAGTATATGCTGGGCGCTGCTCTGTGGCTGCCCTGTGGCGTCTCACGTTGGCATTTCGTAGTTTTCGTAGTTTTTGTGTGTCTGTTTGAGTGGATATATACGTTTTTATGCTTTGTGCGTTCCGGAACTAAACAGCAACTATGGATCCTGCACTATGGTGGACGATCTGGTTGTTTTGGGGACTTTTAAACATTTATTTCATTCATGGATACAACGACAACGCTGCTGGCGGCGCTGCCCGTGAAATCCACTACAGCAGAGAGACTCTCTTGCTGTTGCGCAATCACGCACCTGTGGCCTCTTCAGCTGTCACTGAATTGATCCCAGAATGCCTTAAAACCACAACAACAGCAGCATCTAATGAAAAAACACGGCGGACGAAGCGCAAACGCGGATGTAAAAGTGGCATCCGTCAACGGCTGAAAAAGCTGAAAAATAAACTTCCCCTGCCTGTCACACTGCTGATCAACGCGCAGTCCCTGAGAGCGAAGACAGATGAGATGGCCGCCAACGTTCGTTACGTCCACGAGTATCGGAGTGCCTGTGTCTTAGCGGTCACTGAGACATGGTTTGACACAGTGTGCGAAATACCCTTCAATATTCGGGGGGGTCCCCATCTCCTGATTGTTGCGCAATATCGATCTAAATTATTCTTATGCAGTAGGCCTATAGCAGTGGTTCTCAAACGCGAGCGTTCTCTAGTGGTACGAACGCGGAGTATGAACGATTTTTTTTTTTTTTTTTTTAAGTTGAAGCAGAGCTGGGTTCACCGTGTGACACACGCTTTTGCCTGCTTACACACACGCCACACATCCAACAACAATAACAATCCTGATCGCTCCCCCCCCCCCCCCCCCCCTCAAAAATCCCGATCGCATTGTTGACGGTTCATTTATTAGCCTACATAAATGAACTGGCTACAACAATGAAACAATAAATTATTTACAATGCTCCGAATGAGCACATGTGTGATGGCCGTGCAGTGTTTCCCACACATAGGCCAATGTGTGGCGCTGCCCCACAGATTGAACAACGAGCGCCACAAATTGATTCCGCTTTTCTTATTTATTTTTACTTGAACGCGTTTTTTAAATGTAACTCCGCCAGCCCGTAATCGCGCCCCCGTAATGCTGCCAGTCCGACATGTTCCCATTCCGACAGTCCTGTGCGCGTATGCAAATTAGCCATGTGCGCCAAACAGAAGAAGGGCCCTATCTTGCGCCCGGCGCAATTGACTTTCTACACCGACGCATGTGTCGTTGCTAGTTTGCACCCGGCGCAAAGCTGATTTTCCCCTTTACATCGTCTGTGAATCCGAAGTGTGCCAGTGATAAACTTTGATTTTGCTTTCGCTTGTTAGCCATTGTTATTGACGGCCTACGTCATTGCTCTGGGCTCTCGCACATGGCTAATTTGCATACGCGCAGGCGCAGGACTGGTTCAGCTTAATGTTAAACAAATTATTATTAACATTTTTGAATTATAAATACTTGACATGGTGATCTCTTAAACACATCATTAGTGACAATAAAATTATTATATAATTTCTTTTATTTATTTTTTTTACAAGATTGAGACCCCCCCCAGGTTTTGCTTTTGAGTCTTTCAGGGGGTCTCAAGGGGTTAATCGGGGGGGTCCGACCCCCCCAAACCCCCCCGTATTTCGCACTATGGTTTGACAGTAACACAGTATCCAGTGCAGTGGAGCCTGCAGGTTTCTCGGCATTCCGGGCCGACCGAGACCCGAACGTCACCGAGAAGGCACGAGGGGGCGGAGTCTGCCTCCTCGTTAAAGATGAATGGTGTCGGGTTGTCAAGGTGAGAGAGAAACTGTGCACCCCTGATATAGAACTGCTTTGTCTTTCACTCCGACCCTATTATTTGCCAAGAGAGTTTCCTCAGATCTTTTTTACCCTGGTGTACATACACCCGAAGGCTGATTTTAATAAAGCCACTGGAATTATTTTTAATATTTCCCAAAAACTTGAGGCACTCTCCCCCGATGCGCCCAAGTTTATCCTTGGAGACTTTAATAACTGCCCTGTCAAAAAGTCTCTGCGCACTTATTACCAATATGTTGACTGTCACACCAGAAAGAAAAAGACTCTGGATTTATGTTTTGGAACTGTTAAGGACGCATACACTGCAACTCCACTTCCTCCACTTGGAACATCAGACCATAATGTGGTCTATCTCCGCCCTGCCTACCGAAGGCTGCTTGAGAGGGAGAAGCCCCAGGTCAAGACTGTTAAAGTGTGGGACAATGAAAGCACCATGGCACTGCAGGGCTGTTTTGATTGTACTTCATGGGAAGTCTTTGACACAACCGACATTAATGAGCAGGTTGAGGCAGTGTCTGGCTATATTAATTTTTGTGTGGACTCTGTGTTGCCCAATAGGACATTCAAAGTTTATTCAAATGATAAGCCATGGTTTACCAGCAAATTAAAGAAGCTTATTATTCAGAAAAGGAAAGCCTATAGAAACCAAGATGAGCACACAAGAAGGGAACTACAAAGAGAAATTAAGAGACAGGTGTACTTGGACAAACACAACTATAAACTTAAGTTAGAGGCCTCCCTGACCTCCAGTAACTCCAGAGAGGCTTGGCAGGGAGTTAAAAAGATGACAAGTATACCACACAAGGGTAGGGG
Organism: Micromesistius poutassou; assembly: GCF_964030765.1. NCBI lineage: Eukaryota > Metazoa > Chordata > Actinopteri > Gadiformes > Gadidae > Micromesistius > Micromesistius poutassou. Next base: position 13,542 of record NW_028180242.1, on the reverse strand, counting down.
GAAACCCTCCCTCCCCCTAAATGGGAGTGAGGGAATTGAGATGGCAAACCAGCTAAATGCCTTCTTCTGCCGTTTGGAGAGTCTAGAGCCTGCAGATGAGGTTTTTACTGTTAACCCCCTCCCACCTCCTCCATCAAACATTAAAATTGAGGAATTTCAGGTCCGTCAGCTTTTCAGAGGCTGTAACACGCGGAAAAGCCCAGGTCCTGACAATATTAGTGGTAATGTCTTAAAAAATTGTGCAGACCAATTAGCACCTGTGTTTACAGGCCTTTTTAAGTCCTCCATCACCTCTGAAATTGTCCCCGCTCTTTGGAAAACTGCGGTCATTACTCCAGTGCCAAAGACCTCAAATCCTAGTCAGCCTAGCGACTTTCGTCCTATTGCTCTGACATCACTTATAATGAAGTGCTTTGAGCGTCTTGTAAAGAAATTTATTTTGTCTAACACACAGCATCTCTTAGACCCCCTGCAATTCGCTTATCAAGCATCAAGGCTCATGTTAAGATTTTATTTGCGGATTTCTCATCCGCTTTTAATACAATCAGGCCCAGAACTTTAGCCAATGTATTATCATCGGAATTTGCACTTGAAGCTGGCCTGATTGCCTGGATTGTGGATTTTCTTAGTGGTAGAATCCAGCAGGTCAAAGTAGGAACATCACTCTCTGAAAAAATGATCACTTCCATTGGCTCCCCTCAGGGATGTGTTCTGTCCCCTCTTTTATTTAATTTATATACTAATTCATGTTTTAGCATCTTTCAAAATAGATTCTTTATGAAGTATGCGGATGATACTGCCTTGGTCAGTCTTTTACATGATGAGGAAAAGGAGCATGGCCCAGTACTTGAATATTTTGTTAACTGGTGCGAAAAGTCAAACCTCCTCCTCAATCCATCTAAAACCAAGGAAATGTGTGTTGATTTTAGAAAAGAGGAAGCCCCCAACACAGTAACCTTAATTAATGGAAAGCCAATACAACAAGTCTGTGAGTTTAAATATTTAGGGATTGTGCTTGACAGCAAGCTTAAGTGGGACAAGTGGACAGATCAAATCTGCACCAAGTCTCAACAAAGAATGTTCCACCTAAAGAAACTCCTGTCCTTTAATGTTGAAAGGAGAATGCTTCAAATGTTCTATTGCTCCTTCATTGAAAGCATTCTTTCTTTTTGTATTACCTGCTGGTTTGGCAATGCCACAGAGGCACAGAAAAAGAGGGTTAGAGGAATTATAACCATATCTAGTAAATTGCTGCGCATTACTTTGCCATGTATGGAAGGCATCTACAGAGATAGGATAGAGAAAAAGGCAAGGAATATTATAGGTGACCAAAGGCACCCCCTTGCCCACTCATTTAACCCTCTATATCGCCCCCCTCTGTTTATTAAAAACAGAGCTAAATTTTCTTTTGTGCCCCAGGCCATTAAATCCCTTAATAATAATCGATAGTCACTGTTAGTGTTGGTCAGCTCATAGCCTGCTCAGCTGGTCTGACCAGGTTAAGGCTGTGATAAATATAAAGCTGACTCACTGATGATGAGTGTTAATCTGTGTGAAAGTTGTACTGTGCTGTTTTTATCTGTGTTGTTGTTGTTTTTTTTAGATGAAATGTCAAGTGATCTGCTGCAACTCAATTTCCCTACGGGGACAAATAAATTACTACTACTACTACTACTACTACAAGACAAATGACTTTGGCAAAACAGGCAAGCCCTGTGATTGGTTACTGGCGGAACAAGGAGGAGTCTGTGCTGCACCTTATTAAATAATTAATTATATTATTATTTAATAAGTATAATAATATATAATAATATAATAATTATATAATAATATTTATTTTATTATAATTATATTAATAAAGTTACAGATTAAAAACGTTCCCACACACGCTTTGATTCACAGCCAGTCAACGCCTGCCCTCTGGTGGACAAAACGAGAACTGCACGCAGCATATATTTTGTGGTCAGGAACGAGTTGAACTTCGCTTAATCTCTGAAAAAAAAAATATATAACTACACATTACAGGCCACAATACAAGACGAACACCGCTGTTTTTAAAGTTTTGATTTTTTTCATACAATAAGTTATAAATTAAAAAATATTCCCACACACGCCAATATTCAGTCGGTCAACGCCTGCCCTCTGGTGGACAAAACGAGAACTGCGCGCAGTATATATTTTCTGTGGCCAGGAAGGCGAATTCATACGAGTTGAACTTCGGTTAAGCTCTAAAAAACATGAAACTGTATTAAAACACGTCGTGTGTAGAAAACGGGAGTAGAGCAACGTTAGACTCGTCTGCAAATTAAAACATAAGCTCCAACTCAATACTTGCGTTTAAAGTTGCTGGTCGGACTGTAGACAATGACCCGCCCACGGAGGAGGAAGTCTAGATCCGGATATCCGGTATCGGCTCCACCGGTGGGCGGGATATATCGTCCCCATGGTTACCGTAGCTCCTTATCACGCCACAGGTCACCCAGATCGGTGTTCAAAGAAACGCAATTCATGTAATAAAATAAACCTAACAGCGTCACGCTTGTTGTTAAGATTGTGATTATATTTTAGATTTAATCTATCTATTTTAGATCTATTTTTAGATAACCATCGTCCAGTTTCACTATTAAACAACGATTATAAATGACTAACCTACATTTACACTGACACATTAAAAGGATTCAAAGGAGCAACAGGTCTGTACGTAACAATATGAGGCTAGTGCGCGACCTTCAGGAGCACAGCCGTCCGCTAGAGGACAAAGGGGTCGTTTTATCCCCTGACTCCTACAAGGCGTTTGATACGTCACAACATCAGCTCCTGTTTAAAGTCGTGCATATGTACGGATCTGGACCTCGATTCTGTAACATAACAGAATCATTTTACAACGGCAGCACTAGTTCAGGAGCACCCCCCCCCCCCCCTCGCTTCACCGTCAATAGAGGGCTTCAACAAGGACGCAACGTCTCCCCGTTCCTCTTTGTTTAGGCAGAAGAAATGTTGGCCGTTCTTATTCTAAACTCTGATGTTGTCAAGCTGAATGATTTCGATGAACAGATCATTATGAGCCAACTGGCCGATGACACCACCGTCTTCTTAAAAGGTTTAGAACGAATCCCTAAAGTCCCTAAGTATAAATGTATAGAAAGTACTAAATTAAAACATTTCATCCATTACGTTTACATGTGATACTTTGAAACATCAGAATTTGTTCTTTATTATTTTTGTAATTCAATGCGTGTGTGTGTGTGTGTGTGTGTGTGTGTGTGTGTGTGTGTGTAATGTAAAATGGGAACAGACTGAACAATATATGTTTTATATGAACACTGTCTAATAAAGGTGTAATGTAAAACAGGAACAGACTGAATAATATATGTTTTATATGAACACTGTCTAATAAAGGTGTAATGTAAAACGGGAACAGACTGAATAATATATGTTTTATATGAACACTGTCTAATAAAGGTGTAATGTAAAACGGGAACAGACTGAATAATATATGTTTTATATGAACACTGTCTAATAAAGGTGTAATGTAAAATGGGAACAGACTGAATAATATATGTTTTATATGAACACTGTCTAATAAAGGTGTAATGTAAAACGGGAACAGACTGAATAATATGTTTTATATGAACACTGTCTAATAAAGGTGTAATGTAAAACGGGAACAGACTGAATAATATGTGTTTTATATGAACACTGTCTAATAAAGGTGTAATGTAAAATGGGAACAGACTGAATAATATGTTTTATATGAACACTGTCTAATAAAGGTGTAATGTAAAATGGGAACAGACTGAACAGCGACATCTAGTGGCGAGGAACGGGACCGCACGCAAAGCGGGATTAAAACGGGGAGTTTAAAACGCACACACGTTCTGTTTGTACGAATAAAACGCATGATCATACTTTATGTTGTAATAATCTGAGGTGTATTGATCAACGGAAGACACAGGTGGAGTTAAAGGTGTTGATTTAATGGCTTGTTTTACCACCTCGGTAACACAGGGCGTCCGTCCCCCAAAAGAGTCCCCGACTTTAGTTCCGCAGTCGAGCAGCAAAACTAATGTCTGTCTGTCTAATTATATACTAATTATAAAGAGTATTTACTATAACTTCATAAGACTAATTATAAAGAGTATTTACTATAACTTTATAAGACTAATTATGTAGAGTATTTACTATAACTTTATAAGACTAATTATAAAGAGTATTTACTACAACTTTATAAGACTAATTATGTAGAGTATTTGCTATAACTTTATAAGACTAATTATAAAGAGTAATGAAGCTTTAATAGAAGAGTTCTCAACAGCTTTATTGTTTATTATTTGTTCCTATAACTATATCAGCCTCATTATAACAGGAAATTATGTTACGATGTTACGATGCCTAGCAATTATGTTATGTTAATTACACGTTAGTAGAACCACACACACACACACACACACACACACACACACACACACACACACACACACACACACACACACACACACACACACACACACACACACACACGTGTCCGTGGGGGCGGGGCCAGGAGAGGACGCGTTGTTGAGGAAACTAAACTTAAGCCGTTTCTCAATACCAAGTACGCGGACTACGTTCTCGCGGACTTGGAAGTACGTACTTGGCAAGTCCAGACTTTCAAGTACAGACTTCCGAGAACGCGAGTACGCAATTGGAACAGCAGCGGACTCAATGATGCATTCTGGGATATTTAACAGTCCCAAGTCCACACGAGTCACCTCCGATGCGTCCTCGGTAGAACGGCCTCATCGAGAACGCATCGAGAACACACACGGGTTTTACGACAGTACTCGCGTACTTGGAATTGGAACAGTGCTTGGGCTACCACTGATGACGTTTATCGAGAACGCAAGTACACGAGAACACACGAGAACGCGAATTGAGAAACGGCTTCTCTCTCCCCACGCTCCAAATGAGAAACTGGGAGTTAGAGGAAGACATTTTCTCCTCTTCCGTCTGAGGAGGAGCAGAAGGAGGAGGAGGAGGAGGAGAGGGGTACATTAGATACACTCTGAGGAGGAGGAGGAGAGGGGTACATTAGATCCACTCTGAGGAGGAGGAGGAGAGGGGTACATTAGATCCACTCTGAGGAGGAGGAGGAGGAGGAGAGGGGTACATTAGATACACTCTGAGGAGGAGGAGGAGGAGGAGAGGGGTACATTAGATCCACTCTGAGGAGGAGGAGGAGGAGAGGGGTACATTAGATCCACTCTGAGGAGGAGGAGGAGGAGGAGAGGGGTACATTGGATCCACTCTGAGGAGGAGGAGGAGAGGGGTACATTAGATCCACTCTGAGGAGGAGGAGGAGGAGGAGGAGAGGGGTACATTGGATACACTCTGAGGAGGAGAAGGAGAGGGGTACATTAGATCCACTCTGAGGAGGAGGAGGAGGAGAGGGGTACATTAGATCCACTCTGAGGAGGAGGAGGAGAGGGGTACATTAGATCCACTCTGAGGAGGAGGAGAGGGGTACATTAGATACACTCTGAGGAGGAGGAGGAGGAGAGGGGTACATTAGATACACTCTGAGGAGGAGGAGGAGGAGGAGAGGGGTACATTAGATACACTCTGAGGAGGAGGGGGAGGTTAGGTTACAGGGGAGGGGGAGGTTAGGGTATGGGGGAGGGGGAGGTTAGGGTATAGGGGAGGATGGAGGTGAGGGTATAGAGGAGGGGGAGGTTAGGGTATGGGGGAGGGGGAGGTTAGGGTATAGGGGAGGGGGAGGTTAGGGTATGGGGGAGGGTATAGGGTTGAGGGGAGGTCAAGGTTATGGTTAGGGTCAGGGTTAGGGGAGGGGGGAGGTTAGGAGAAGAGGAGGATAGGGGAGGGGGAGGTGGGAGGGGAGGGGGAGGATAGGGAATAGGGGAGGTTAGGGAGGAGGTGAGGGTAGAGGGGGGAGGTAAGGGGGGAGGATGGAGGTGAGGGTATAGGGGAGGGGGAGGATAGGGGAGGGGGGAGGTGAGGGTATAGAGGAGGGGGGAGGTTACCTTACCTTATTAGGGTAACAGGCGTGTGTATAATAAAAATGACCACAAGCCACACAGCCAGGTCGTTTTAAATGATTTTATATCATAAAACATCAGTATACATTTCAACAACTGTGCGCACAGAGAAACAATTCTGGGATGTGAATCAAAAAAAACAACGGTTCATCGTGAGACCATCTGACCCTAACTCTGTCCCTAACACTGAACCATGAGGAACCCTTGAGAAACAAGGAACCCTTGACAACCCGTGACTCTCGTCACGTCCTGCGAGGTGGAGCAGTCCCATCGTAGTCCTCGTCTCGCTCCTGGTGGGTCGTCAGCTTCATCTGTTCACAACACAAACACACATTAAAAGAGTGATGTTACGTCACCAGGTGTGAGTGTGACCAGCTGTTACGTTTTAGTTGTGTTTTAGTGTCCACCTTGATGTACGCTGGATAAACTACAGTAGTAGCAGCTGATGTGACCGTAATTACCTCAAATCACAGCTTTGGCTAAAATTCACAGAATGAAAAATCTGAAGGAAAAACTAATTAACACGCTCTACGATCGTTAATTTAAAAAGATTGAATAATTAAAAAGAACCTCCAGGTGTCAAGTGTTTGGTGATGGTTACCCTCCGGTCCCCAGCCTCCGGTCCAGCCTGGTGCCCCATTCCTGGTCCAGGGGGATCTGGATACCCTCTGGTCCACAGCCTCCGGTCCAGCCTGGTGCCCCATTCCTGGTCCAGGGGGATCTAGTTACCCTACATTATAATTTAGAGCGAGAAAAGCACTATACACATCCAATGTAGTATTATTATTATATATCACCCTGGTGCCCCATACCTGGTCCAGCGGGATCTGGTCTCCAGCCTCTGGTCTCCTATGCCTGGTCTTGGGGATCTGGTCACCTGCTGGTCCTCTGCCTCTGGTCCAGGAGATCCTGTGAAGTCAGACAGCATCTTTATAGACACGTGCACATAGCGGTCTTGAATCTAACTACCAACCCTCCCCGCAGAAGCCCCTTACCTTGAGCTGGAACGACGATGGAGATCTTGGGGTGCTTTGGTCGTCTCGTTGCAAAATACAGCCAACAGACTTACCTTGAGCAGATCTAGTAGTTTGTTGCTGTTGGTTCATGTACAAATAATTGACTATACATTTCATATCCCCCCCATTAAGCAAATAAATCCCACCCATAAACAAGGCTGACAACAGTACAAAATAACAAACTGTTCATGCCTTTTGTCTACTTCCTTACTACTCTCTAAAACATTGCATGCACATCGCATGAGCGTTGCCTTACTGATCAGGGTGTGATCTGAGTGACCAGAGATGCATGCTGGGATACTGTGCCATCTGACGCCTGCAGTTCTGTAGACGTTCCCCCTCAGGAGAAACCCAAGTTTTCAAAAGGCTGTCGTGACATCAGTTACATGACCTGGAACGTCCGTCAAGACCGTGACAGGGACTCCCCGAGGAGAAACGCCAAAGGGTAGGCTGTGAGGCTCCCCCTCTCGGCGACTAGAATACAACCCAGCTCTTACAGGAGAGAATCATGGAGCACATTTCAACGTTCCTCTTCATAGACCTTGAAGCCCCAGTGAGGCTTTCTTCACCTCCTCTTCTGACGAAGAGCACAACTGCAGCTCGACAGGGACGCTAGTTGGGATGTTTCCAAGATGGTTTCTGATTCAAGGGGGACCCGTCTCCCAGGTCCAACTAGCCTCGTCGTTACAATTCAGCCCGAGAAAGACTTGGATCTCAGGGCAGGAGTACAGGAGAACCAGAGGGCTAGCAGTCCATCATGTTGAGGTTAGGTAGGGAAGCCACGTCGCAGACTGGTTCATCTTCCATCTTCAGTCAGTTGGTTGGTTTCTCATCCGATTCTGTCCATTCGGAATGCCGTTAGTCCATCATCCATTGTACCAAGTAGCCATTGTCGCTTCCCATTGTTTGCATGATTCAGTCACACTGCAGTCCAAGCTGCATCACACTCAAGTCATCCTGTCCAGTGTGTAGAAGGGTCGAATTGAGATCCAGATGCTAGATCGCTCCAGGCTCTTGCTGTATTGAACACCCACTTTGTTATCCTCTTTGATTTAGGCCACAGACTTGAGTCATCCAGAAACGTCCGACCAAAAGACACTCCAGGGTGTTTCAGGAAGAGTAGCGTCCTCCTATAGCTGAAAATTAAAATGTTCAGGTAATACAAGCCAAGTAGAAGTAGAAAGATTTCCCCTCACACATGTACTGCCCAGTACCAGGTTAAAGATTGCTCCTCTCACACTTAGTGCCCCATGCCAGGGCAACGATTGCCCCTCTCACACTTAGTGCCCCATGCACCGTTAAAGATTGCCCCTCTCACACATAGTGCCCCATGCCAGGGCAACGATTGCCCCTCTCACACATAGTGCCCCATGCCAGGGCAAGGATTGCCCCTCTCACACATAGTGCCCCTCTCACACTTAGTGCCCCATGCCAGGTTAACAATTGCCCCTCACATGACGTAGTGCACCATGCCATGCAAAGATTGCCCTTCACACACTTAGTACCCCATGGCATTGGGGTAAAAAAGATTGGACAGTACCAGGTTAAAGATCACACCTCTTTATTTTCAGTTATCAGATTGTGTATATACACAAACGATGACAATACGCAAAGGAATACAAAGCCAAACGAGAGAAGAGAGACCAGTGGAGGGTTTGTAGGTCTTTGAGAGAGGAGAGACCAGTGGAGGGTTTGATGGAGAGACCAGAGCTGGGTATATAGGCCTTTGTGAGAGGAGAGACCAGTGGAGGGTTTGTAGGTCTTTGAGAGAAGAGAGACCAGTTGTGGGTTTGACGGAGAGGCCAGCTGTGGGTTTGTAGGTCCTTGAGAGAAGAGAGACCAGTGGAGGGTTTGTAGGTCTTTGAGAGGAGAGACCAGCGGTGGGAGAGCTGGTGGGTCAGACCAGTGGTGGGGGGGCTGGTGGGTCAGACCAGTGGTGGGGGGGCTGGTGGGTCAGACCAGTGGTGGGGGGGCTGGTGGGTCAGACCAGTGGTGGGGGGGGCTGGTGGGTCAGACCAGTAGTGGGGGGGGGCTGGTGGGTCAGACCAGTAGTGGGGGGGGGCTGGTGGGTCAGACCAGTGGTGGGGGGGCTGGTGGGTCAGACCAGTGGTGGGGGGGCTGGTGGGTCAGACCAGTGGTGGGGGGGCTGGTGGGTCAGACCAGTGGTGGGGGGGCTGGTGGGTCAGACCAGTGGTGGGGGGGCTGGTGGGTCAGACCAGTGGTGGGGGGGCTGGGGCTTGGGCTTCAAGGCGTACGGAGGGAAACGTTGGAACGTGCTCCGTGGTTCTCAGGTGCAGGAACCAGGTTGGGTTCTAGTTGCTGAGAGGGACAGCCCTCACATCTCGCCCCCCGGTGTGTCTCCTTGAGGAGTCCCTGTCTCCATCCTGAAGGACGTTCCAGTTCATGTAACTGACGTGACGACGGCCTCTTAAACACTTGGGTTCCCCTGAGGGGGAACGTCTACAGAACTGAAGGCCTCAAACAGCGCAGAACCCTAGCATGCATCTCTGGTCAGTCAGACCACACCCTTATCAGTAGGACAACACACACGGGATGTGATGCAATGTTGAGGAATGTAGTAGGAAAGTGGACAGAAAAAGTATCTTCTAGGGGCGAATGAGAGGCATGAGAACGGGGAAGAGAGAGAGAGAGAGAGAGAGAGAGAGAGAGAGAGAGAGAGAGAGAGAGAGAGAGAGAGAGGGCAGAGACTACGAGGGGCGGGGCAGGGCCTACGAGGGGCGGGGCAGGGCCTACGAGGGGAGGGGCCTACGAGGGGCGGGGCCTGAGAACCGGTTCAAACTAAACGCTGTCAGCATTAAAGCATTAAAAGAAAATGTGACTTACAGTTGGCAGTTTCTTCTTCTTCATGGTTCGATCGTTATACTCACAGAATCAGTTTCTTCTTCTTGAGCTGTGAAGGAGAGCAACGAGATTAGTTTTACAGCTAGCGCTCTGTGTGTGTGTGTGTGTTTCAATTAGTGATTAATCCAATCAAAATAAGTTATTAAAATAAGTTATTTTTTCCCATTTAACTACGACAGTAACCGAATGCGGGGTTCGTTATTATTTGAAATTAATTCTGTGTGTGTATAAAGACGTCCCCTTCACTGATTAATATCATTATGTTGGTAGATACTGCAGTAATCATTGTGGATTCAAAGGCGTGAAAAGGCAAGAAAAACGTTTTTTTCTTGCCTCCACCACCAGCCTCTGTGTTTGATTGATTGATTGGTTAATTGGTTAATTGGTTAATTGTTTGTCTTCATGGGTTCGCAAACCTCGTTTTAACTAAGGGTACACTAAAATATAAATAAATCATGAATCAAAATAAAAGGTAAAAAGAACAGTAAAAGTAAAAGAATACAAAAATATTGTGTGTCCATTTCTGACTAAACATCACGTTGTGCATAGTTGTCAATAACAATGTCTGAAGCTGTGTGTGTGTGTGTGTGTGTGTGTGTGTTGCTATCCAGACCGTTTTAAACAACACATCAAACATGGTTTCACTGAACCCACCGTAACACATCATCTTAAACGTGTCCTCTAACAATCAAACAGACTCACGGCGTTGCCTCTCTGGTGCTTCCCGGTGGACGCTGACTGAGTGCATTCAGACGGCGCACGTGTCCGCCATTCCTCCTCCACAGGTGAGTCTGACAGGAAGTGACGTCAGCGGAAGTGGATCAACCGGTAGTGACGTCATCGCAAAACTCAAACGGGCTACATAACACGAATTGATACATTGGCTAATTTAAACTGTCTACTAATTATCCACATCCCCGTTTTACCTGTAATTATGTAACTAACTTATTACTTACTAGCTTAATTATTCCGAAATCCGTAGCGCTGTGATTTTTTTCCCTAAATTAAAAAATAATAATTATAATTAAGAATAATTATAATTATAATTATATATATATATATATATAAAGATATCTACATATATAGATATCTTTATTTTTTTATTCTTTTTTATTCTCATTTTCATAAAAAAAAATAAATACAAAATCGGCGCTGTGTAACTGTACAATCAGGAGTTGACTTACACACTACACACTCACACACTAAATATATTTATATTTTAACAATAAACGGTATAAGTAAGTACGTAACTATTTTTACCAACAAGTCCCCCCCCGTGTGTGTTTAATTCTAGATAATGAGTTTGTGTGTAGTTAGTGTGTGTAGCTCGGGTTGTGTTTGTAAGTGTCATTGTGGTATGAATCTTTGCTCTTCCAGAAATGCGGTTCATAACCCCTGACAGATCACAAGACCCACGCAGAACCGGGGGTTTACTCACAGTCGGGGACAAGGGGAACTTCAGGGAGGAGATTGCGACAGTAGCCCTCGGACTGAGAGTGTGAACCTCCTCAAAAATCTCTCACGGGGCGCAAGTGTGTGGTCGTGTAGCATAACCGCGTGAAGTTCCTCTAGTGGCCGCCAGATGGCGCCAGGGTACCGCTGGTACAGCCACAATAACTTAAAACTTAAAATAATAATACATTCGGTTTATATATTATATATTTATGTAGCGCTCTTCCATGTACTCAAAGACGCTTTACGGAGTGAACAAAAAAAATTATGATTGAATATAATCTAAATAATAAATAATACTAATTTAATAAGAACGTATAATAGTAGATAAGAAGTGATAAGAAGTTCCTCTAGTCGCCGCCAGATGGCGCCAGTGTACCGCTGGGTAGAAAACAGCCACAATAACTTGACACTTTAAATAAAATAAAAATAATAATAATACATTCGGTTTATATATGATATATTTTACGTAGCACTTTACCATGTACTCAAAGAAATAATTACTTTCTCTCTCTATATATATATATATATATATATATAGAGAGAGAGAGAGAGAGAGAGAGAGAGAGAGAGAGAGAGAGAGAGAGGAAGGGTTCTCATGAGACTCATCCAAAGACAAAACCAACCTGGGGTCTGGCCAGGCTGCACACCTGTTGCTCGTTAACCAATCAGAGGTCAGCAGGTTAACATACGCTCACTCTGAGCCACAGGTTAGTGTCAGTGAGAAGGGGGGAGGTAGAGGGGGGAGAAATGGGGGAGAGAAAGGGACAAAAAGGGAGAGAAAGGGAGAGAAAAGGAGAGACAATGACAATGGAGAGAAAGGGGTAGAGAGAGAACATACAATGTCTCTCCACTTCCCATCTCCTCTCCTTGTCTCCTCTCCTCGTCTCCTCTCGTCGTCTCCTCTCCTTGTCTCCTCCTCTCGTCTCCTCTCCTTGTCTCCTCTCCTTGTCTCCTTGTCACAAGACTATGCACAGGCACACAGGCACACACAGACCACAGATAAGAAGACTCAGGGTGTCGCGTCCTGTAGCTGGAGACGCAGCGGTGCAAAGGAGGAAACGAAGATCAGAAGATAAAAAAGTTAGTTCATAACTATAACTATATAAGCCTTATAATAAATAAAATAGTTCTCAACTGCTTGCTTATTTATTATCCTTTGTTCCAATAACTATTTGAGTCTTATTATAAAGGGTAATGGTGATAGTTTGAATGATATTCTCTTTGCAAAACCAAATAGCTTGTTGAATAGATCTAGTTCAGATGATCTGGTTCTGTGAGCCATACAGCAGAGCATACAGCCAAACACAGACATGTTGCCCCTGCTTGTGAATATTTTACTTAAATAAAATCACCCAATCACAGGTGTGTGTGTGTGCGAGAGAGAGAGAGAGACAGAGAGAGAGAGAGAGGAGAGAGAGAGAGAGAGAGAGAGAGAGTAAAATCGCTCTGAATCCAAAAAGGATGGATAGGGTTCTATATGGACGCCCTTTGACCTCTGGGCCTATTGGGTTCTAGCTCCTGCTGGAATTCACCGCTGAACTCTCAACCTCTGGCCTGGATTCATCAGGGCTTGACCTTTGACCCCTAGGACCTGGGTCTAGAATCGTCAGGGGTTGACCTTTGACCTCTATGACCCTCTGGGACTAGATTCATCAGGGACTGACCGTTGACCCCTAACCCCTCTCTCTCTTTCTCTCTCTCTCTCTCTCCTCCCTCCCCCCCCCCCCCTCTCTCTCTCTCTTTCTCCCTCTTGCCCTACCCCTTCCTCCCTCTCTCCCCTCCCCCCCCTTGCCCCTCCCTCCCCCTCCCTCTCCCTGTGATTGACGACACTGTGGCTCAGAGTGAGCGTCCGTTAACCTGCTGACCACTGATTGGTCAACGAGCAACAGGTGTGCAGCCTCCCCCAGCCCCAGGTTGGTTTTCAAGTCTCGTGAGAACCCTTCCTCTCTCTCTCTCCTCTCTCTCTCTCTCTCTATCTCTCTCTCTCTCTCTCTCTCTCTCTCTCCCCCCTCTCTCTCTCCCCCTCTCTCTCTCCCCCTCTCTCTCTCCCTCCGTCCTCTAAGAAGCGGCCTGTGAAGCCCTTCAGATCTGTGGTCGAGGGCGTTCTAAACTGATTGACCTGATGGGGATGTGGTGTTTCAAGGCTGCTCGGACGGCCGTGGAGCTTCCCCCAC
>NW_028180243.1:0-3523 GCF_964030765.1 Micromesistius poutassou | reverse complement strand
ACCTTCAAGCTCAGCCAACACAGTGGTTAATATTGCACAAGAGTTAACCACAACATAAGTCAAAGACTACTTCCAACAAGTAATTCCAAGAAGAACCACTGGATTGGAACTGGAAGCAGAGAAACATCTGGATGGACTGGATGAATGCGGGCGAGTACATGGCCTGATTGTTTGAAAGCATGAGTATACTCGCCTCAATGCATTTGATAATTGCTTGAAAATTGACAGTTGAAGACTAAGTTTAAGTTTAAGGATATCTGATATTGGATTGGATAACATTGAAGATTCATCTGCTACGTCTGCGTCAAGTGTTACTGAAGTTACTGAGGAAGAAGAGGAAGTTACTGAATGTACTGAGGAAGAAATAGTAAGTGGAGCTACTGGAAAGGATGTAGTACAATATAGTAATGTTGTGGATTTTGGTCCAGGAAAGGCCGCCGAGACAGGATCGCTTTTAACTCACTTTATTTGGTTAAGGTTTTTGGTCTATTGTCTATCGTCTATGAAACAAAAGGAGAGGGATCGTAAATAACACGCGCGGAGCGTCTCAGAGCTTAGCATGCAGGAAGATACGCCGCTGAGAGATTCTGGCTCTGCAAAGGCGGAGTCTGAGTTTATGTATCCCAGGTGTGTCCGTTGCTGCCCCTAGTGTAAATGTTTTGTAACTTTGTCAAATGTGTTCAGTGCTGCCCTCAGGCGATTAGGAGGGGAAATTACCTCTAAACTATGCTTGGTGCTACTAGATGGCTAAGTGAGAGTATTACAATAAAAATGAATCGCTAGGGAATATTACAATTAAAAAATGTCACAATTCCCTCCTTGGTCATCTCAGATGACCATTCTACAAACCACTAATATTACCAACAGCATATATAAAATTAAAATAAAAACAAGAGTAAAAAGCAAAAGAGAAAATATGTACATACCCATGGGTTGGTTACCATGGAACAATCATCAACATAATCAACACTACACAATACAATCAGTACGTCATATGGTCATAAAGGCATAATCATAAAGGCACATATGTATTCATCAATGGAAACTTTGTCAAAACACTTCTAGGCATAAAACAAAATTAAATTCACATACTTTCAACATTACAAAAAATTGAACAGCATAGGTAAATGGTTAAACCCTTTTTTTTTTTTAAATTCACTTGTTTGTCATAACACAGAATTTATACCCTTTCAGTATGCATTGAAAATTTACCGAATATAACAAAAACAAAACAAAACAAACAAAAATTTTTTTCAGTAAGTATTGAAAATCTACTGAACATAACAAAAAGTAACACAATTTTTTCAGCATGTATGGAAAATCTACTGAACATAACAAAAAGTAACACAATTTTTTCAGCATGTATGGAAAATCTACTGAACATAACAAAAAGTAACACAATTTTTTCAGCATGTATGAAAATCTACTGAACATAAAGAGTAACACAATTTTTAATTTTCCTTCGAGTATGCATAGGTTTGAATGGCTCAGTGAGCTTTATGTATGTAGAGTTTTGGACATTTTACATTTAAATCTAAACAACATTTTGTAATAGTAAACATGACTCTCATGGGTTTGTTCAATGTTTCCTCATTCAAGTAAACCAGGTATATGGCTTCTCTTAGATACATGCACATAACTTCTGGGGACCGGGGACTATTCTATGTAATTTAATCTGATCACATCGGGCCCTTCGGGTTGCTGTTCACTCATTGTCTCCGGAGTAGGTTCGATTCCTACATAAGCCTGTAAGACATCTGGCAGTCTTGGAGTACTCACTGCTGTGGTGATCAACCGATTCAGTAGTCCTTGTATGCAAGGAATGCAACAACAACAAATAACAACTAACACGGTCATTGCTACTATTCCCATCATGAAGACTGAGTGAATTGGACCCATCCATTTACCAAGTATGTTCTCCATCCACCCGGTGATAGGGTTAGTGATGCCCGAGTTCTCCGCCCACTCTAATCTGAGGGCCTGTAGGCCTGCCAGCGTTCTGGACACTGACCCATCTGGAGCTGCGTTATTGGGGATATAAGTACAACATGCTGTTCCTATCATCTGGCACACCCCTCCTTGCTCAGCCGTCCACATGTCCAATGCTAACTGGTTTTGATAGGCCATACGAGAGGTAGCATCTAATTGTTCTGATATTCCCCTAATCACCTCGGTGGTATGGTTGACAAACCGCTGTTGGTTATAATATATATAGTTTATCCAATCAACATTTTTATTAATGGTGGCCCACCAAACAAAAACAGATTCAAATCCTGCTATTACTTGATTGCGAGCTTTATGTTCGTCGGGGACGCCTCGGGGCACACCTATGGAGTCTATGTAAATATTTTATCAAAACTTCCTGGGACCGGTTTCAGTGTTCGTTTCTGGCGAATAAAATTTGGGAAGTCTCTATTCTTCCATATTTTGAGATTCATAACATCTTCGCTATCTGGTAAAATATAGATAGGCATTACAAGTTGAATTACAGCGCATGTTCCAGAGAAATTTATGGGGAGAACCCTCTGATGATTTGTCCTCCGCAGAACCACCATATGTCACTATGAGCATGAGTCATATTAGATAACAGATCTATCACTCTAGTGGTGTTACATACTTCAGGAGGAAGGGACCCCACTTTCTTACCTATGCCATTACTTTGGATGCAATGGTAGCCAGGAGTAAGATTAACTTCGAAGCTGGGGGGTATAGCCCTAATTAGGGTCTCAGGATACATAATATCTAATAAGCCTTTTACATTAGTCATACACCCAGTGATGTGGCCGTCTACAAATAGTTCTAGTAAACATGCAAACCCTTCTTTTGAGTTAAACAGGGTAATCCTAGCGGGAGCTGTGGTTAGAGTGGGTCGTCCTTCAGCGCAGATCATACAGTCGGTCTTTCCCTGAGCTTGTGCCGTGTAATTCAACCATTTTAACCGTATATTTACATTATGTCCCCCTGTTTCTACTTCCCATTTATCTGCTTGCACAGGGATAGTATCCCTCCTTGTACCCAGGATGTGTGAACTATGACGTCTGCTTTCATACCTTGAAGGCACTGGGGCCGCGGTAGTATATTGTAGGCTCAGTTGATATACACAGATATTTCTCAGCCTTGTAGAATGAGTCTTCACTTTGTCTGCAGTCCTTTAAATGGCAAATCAAGTTAAAATATTGTTGTTATTCCGTAACAAGTATGCCAACGTGGTTACTTCCGTTATTGTTGCATCTTTGTGCATTGGGGTCCGGACGGATCCCATGCATCTGGAGGTGGTATCAGTCATCGTCTTTTGTGTGTGTGACAATGACTGTGTGAGGCTGGTGACTGTGTGAGAGGGAGCCTGTATGTGAGAGAGAGAGACTGTGTGAGGCTGGTGACTGTGTGTGAGACTGTGTGTGTGAGAGAGGGAGCCTGTGTGTGTGAGAGAGAGAGACTGTGTGTGAGTCTGGTGTGTGTGTGAGAGAGAGAGACTGTGTGTGAGTCTGGTGTGTGTGTGTGTGAGAGAGAGAGACTGTGTGTG
>NW_028180244.1:0-5000 GCF_964030765.1 Micromesistius poutassou | reverse complement strand
CGTGGTGATAGAGTGTTTACCCTGATTGTTTCGCTGGCCTTGTGGGGGTTGCTGGGCAGGCTCAGCTCCGTATGTACTGGGTTGAATGGTTTGGCTCAAGCTCTCTGAACGACCAGCAGACAAAGAGCTGCCACACACAGCGGACCCTCGTAACACAGCCACCTGAACAGCATGCACCTCTCACACCTCTGTCCGTCGCCGTGGAAACGCAGCACTCACACACCCGCACGGACACACACACACACGCACGCACGCACGCACGCATGCACGCACGCACACAAGCGCACACCCACACGCATGCACATGCATATGCACACACACACACACACGCACACACACACACACGCGCATGCACACACATAAACACACACACACACACACAAACAGCCCGGCAGGAGAGGTTCCATATAGGAGTGTGTTTTGAGCCCTGGCAGTGAGCAGGGCTGACAAAAGAAGACCTTTTCAGTGTGATTTGCTGTGATGTAACTCTCATTTCTAGGTTGACAGCTCTCCCTCTCTCTCTCTCTCTCTCTCTCTCTCTCATTCTCTCTCTCTCTCTGCCTCCCTCTCTCTGCCTCTCTCTTCATCTCTTTATAAAACCCTAGAAAAAGGAACAAAAGGACCAAAGCCTGAGTTAGTTACCTGAATCATAAGAATATTGCTTTTGATGCTGGAGTTGCTCTGGAGATTTTATTTTGTGATGAATGCCTAAATCTATTTTTCGTATACCATTTTATTTATGTTTTCCCATGGCTCACGTCCCTCTACCGTCTCCCATGTCTTTGTGCATTCACTGTGAATCAGCACGGCTGAATGTGTCAGACTCTGCAGCGGCAGCAGCTCTCTCGTGGCTTTGTACCGTCCCACATGTACAGGGACCCGTCTCGCTCTTAGGAATAGCCTACAGCCAGGCATCACCACTGACCCTGCCCTGCCGTGCATCTCTCTCTCTATGAAGCAGTGCTGAATAGAGACGGCTTCACCAGGAGACCAGGGTTCACACGCCACCGCCATAATGGTGGCACCCCTGGCGGTCCGTGTGATAAATGTACGTCCCCGAGTCCCTGACCACATATTGTAGTTGTTATCATCCCCGCAGACAAATTTGTTTTTCTCCTTTTTTGGAGAATGTGACAAAAAAACAACTCTTTCACCTCGGCTTTTGTTCAAAGCCATTCATGTGATAAACGTGTGTTCCCAAACACATAATGCAGTTGTTCTCATCCCCGCAGACAAACAGGTTTCTTCTTTTTGTGGAGAATGTCATAAAAAACAACTCTTTCAGCTTGGCGATCGGTGCCAGAATGTGCAAAAAACAACAACATGTTGCCCTTTTTATTTAACTGGAACAAGGCAGTTATTACGAGAATGTTGTGAGAGCTGCGGCCCGGGCAGAGCAGGACTGCAGGTCTGTGAGCCTGTCCAGATGGTGCTTCATTAGATCTGGAGTGTGTTCGGTGTGAAGCGTGGGAGGCGGCAAGGAGGATGTAACTCCCGTCCACAGCCCTACTACCACTAGTCTGCCTTGCACTTGCGAGCGCTCCAAGTCCCCGGAGGAGAAGGAGGTGTTACCTCGGACCGGAAAACGGCGAAGGCTTTGATTGCTGCTTCGCCCGGGTTTGATTATAGGTCAATGTGTCACGGTTTCACTTTTTAAATCAAAACGTTTTTTTTACATTTGAATAAAAAATGATATCAATCACAAATTAAAAAGAAGCAATTGATGAGGAAAGAAATAAACAAATTAGAAAAGCAACTTGTTTTGACTCCCTCGCTGGCATGTAGCCTTTGTCAACTGGGTTTTCTTATCGCTGCCAATTAAATGTCACCACAGCTTTTAATTAGCTCAGCTTTAGAGGCCTAGGAGGAGATGTCGTTTTGGCTCATTAACGGCAGTTGAAGATCTAGTTTGTCGAAGAGGATTAGACGTATAAAACACATTTATAGACAGAATGTGATCTTTTTGTTGATGTTGCAAAATTGAAAAGGGCAGAGACGGCAAATGGTAGTTCTATTTGATAACCCTAGAGTACATTTAAGTGGGTGTACATGTAACTGGTCTATATTATAAGTGGGGTACATATAGTATAGTAGTACATATAGTTATTTGATAAGATGGGTGCACATTCAAGTGGAGTACGTGACGCAGCGATGGTAAGAGTTTGAGAATACAAAGCAAACAAAGAAGGGCCTCTTCCCAGCAGTCTCCTCTCCTCCGGCCTTCCTCACATGGCCTCTCCTCTGGCCTTCCAATCCCCTGAAGAGCTCTTCATGCTGCGTCTGCTGGATCTCCATCCGGGAGCTTCCTCAGGGTCAAGACACAATACACACGTGGACCAGAGACATGGTTCAATGCAGCGCTCTTCTTCAACCTAGAAAGTGATTATAATGAGGCTGACGATCAGACAGCCTTCTTTTTTATCTTCTTCAAATCCCTCTGCAAGGATAACGTCTTCTAAAAGAAAACAAAGGAATGGACATAAAAACAGACAGTCCCACGAGGTAAACGAATTTGCACCAAAATATTTCATTATGTTTTGGGACCTAAATTTGATTTTATTTTTAATTTTAACCATTCTCAAGAAACATAAACCTTGGAATTAATAGTAATTATCCCTCATTCTTCACACAGTGAGGGTTTAGAACGGCACCAAACCAAATGCCTCAGCAGGTCCGGCATGAAACCCTATACAACAACCCAACATCCGTCTTTCTGTGGGGAACATCGCCTTCATATCGAGTTCCTCCTGCCGGGACACCTGTTGTGCTTCACCTCCATCGTTAATGTCAATACTTCAAATCTGTCATACATTATACGTCAAATAACACCTTATAAAATAATTGCTTCAAACTGTTGGAATCTACAGAACATGAGCTTTGTGGCTGTAAGGTGGTCCTGTGATGCTAAATTGGTTGAGCATTGTGAGAACAATGAAAATATCACTATAGGGTTAGGTGTCCAGTTCCTGCTGAGACTACTCGCTGTGATGAAATAGTGCATAGAGTGTAATTACAATGATTATTTTTGCTATATTTAAATTATGTTCAACAAATATAATACATGTAGACATATGAAGCATTACCCGTTTCGTTGGACTGCTATTAGTTGGACCACAATACCATAGAACAACACAGATTGTGTGGCCAGCCTTAATAAAGTAACTATCCACAGCTAACACTTTGGAGCCACTTTCATAAAGTGGTCAAGGCAGCCAGTCACAAAGTGGCTAAACACAACCGGAAACACAGTATTAAAGGCAATCTCAGGTAAGTACAAACATCCACATCAACGCATTTCCAACGCTTTCTCTGCAAATTATAGCCAACAACACTTTCTAAAATACAGACTTTATAGAACCAAAAGCAACGAAAATATGATAGACCTATGCTTTCTTCTGCTGGTCTGGAATTTACCGGCATTTTCTTTTTACTGCTGTATTTCACGGCCAATCAAAGGGAGAAATACACTATAAACCGTACGAACTCTCACTCAGTGCTTCGGTTTCTATCTATTATTCCAACGGTCGGGGAGCAGCCTGCTTAGGCACGGCGTCTATAGATGATCACACCGTGCACATCGTCCAGGCCTGCTGTAGCAGTGTGAAGGCTGACATCTGGCAGACCGAGCCCAACAACAGACCGACAGAGGGAAGAGTATAGCTGGGGGGCTGGGGGACGGGGGGGGGATTACAAACACAGATTCCTTGTTCCGTTTGAGCGTAAACAGAGAGGGGCAGAACAGAGGAGCGTGAGGACGCTGGGAGCCGAAACAGACGCGCGGATAAACACACATCAGGGAGCTATCTGACGCCGCCATGTGCAAATCACAGAGACAAAGAAATACATGGAGAACGTGGACACGTGTAAACGCTTACAGACGTGCAAACATTTCGCTGTGTGTGTGTGTTTGTGTGTGGGTGTGTGTTTGTGTGTGTGTGTGTGTGTGTGTGTTTGTGTGTGTGTGTGTGTGTGTGTGTGTGTGTGTGTGTGTGTGTGTGTGTGTGTGTGTGTGTGACTAGTTTGGTTTACAAAATATGTTAACGTTTTCTAAATATATCCAAGAAACCTAAAAAAAACCCCATCAAGTCAAAAAAGGAACCGCTGCACTAAACACGGTAATACTGATCTATACTACACTTTATTGATCTTTATACAACAGTTAGTTCCGACCGGTCCCAACCGAGCAATTTGATTGGACAACG
Source organism: Micromesistius poutassou (assembly GCF_964030765.1). NCBI lineage: Eukaryota > Metazoa > Chordata > Actinopteri > Gadiformes > Gadidae > Micromesistius > Micromesistius poutassou. Next base: position 798 of record NW_028180244.1, on the reverse strand, counting down.
AGACATTCCATAGTGCTGATATACAGTATAACAGCACTGGGACTTTTCACAGACATAATCACTCCGCTGTACGGGCGTTCTAATAACAAAGTATAATAATATAATATATAATATATATATATATATTATATAGTATATATATATATATATATTATATATATATATATAATACAAAGTAGCGGCGGACACAGAGCAGAGCCTATCGCTCTGACACAGAGTAGCAAGCTTGTGTCTAGGAATGTTTATGTACTGTATATGTGTTGCCTGGCAACAGCCTAGTCTCCCTTCAGTTGCGGAACTATTTTTGTTGGCGGAGCCGAATAAATGATTACTAAACAAACAAATCATAATCTCTTGTTTCTTATTACTGTTAACTAATAAAATGTGCTCGTAGCACTGTTGTATAAAAGCAATATCACACTCGAGGTCGTGCTGTTGTACTGTATATCAGCACGGTGTGATTATCTGCGGCACTCGGCCTGCGGCCTCGTGCCTACGACCGAATCACAGCCGTGCTGATATACAGTACAACAGCACTCCCTCTCGTGTGATATTGCTTAAATAATATATAACCACTACAGCTTATGTTTAATAGTCTCACGTTGCACACAATATATTGCTGTCTGTCCTTATAAAAGCAGGAGTATTGAGATATGTATCAGGCAGATTTATAACTGCTGATAGTTACACATAACGGGGACCAGGGCCACAGAGAGCCAAGGCAGGCCCCGAGGCTTGGGTCTGTGGGCCCCCCAAGGGCCCCCAGTGGGGGTTGAGGTGGGAATGACAATCCCGCTC
>NW_028180245.1:0-7038 GCF_964030765.1 Micromesistius poutassou | reverse complement strand
GTGTCAGCTGGTCTTCAGGGGCCTCATTACCTCGTGTCGCCGTGGTCACATCGAGAGCGCGCGCTTGTGTGTGTGTATGTGTGCGTGTGCGTGTGGTGTGTGCGTGTGGCGTCCGGTTAGAGTATGGCACCGGGGCCCAAAGGTCTGAAGCCAGCTGTCACAACGTCACGCGACTCCACTCTCGTTATCGTCAGGGAGACATAGTTGTCAGGGTGGAGGGGGGGGTATTAGACGTGTGCTGGGTTGATTGCAGAAAGGGAGAGTTTGGGTGAGAGACAGAAAGACAGACAGACAGACAGAGACAGACAGTCTCTGTCTGGGGATCAATTGGCTAGGGGCACAGCACACTGATTAAAGTGACACTTGATGATGATGATGATGATGATGATAATGATGTTGTTGATGACGACCATGTACGGCCCTGACTCAGAGGTCAATGCTCTATGACTCCACTGATCAAATGCTGATCATACAAAATAATAACAATCTCTTAACATCACAACAACATTCTCATCAATGCGATGCTGATGCTGTGTTGTCAAGACAACAGGCTCTGGCGGCTCCGAGGGCCTTTCCACCATAGGGGAGGTGATAGGGTACACGCTGGGAATACAAGGAGGTGGGAATCCATGGTCTGCTGCCTCACACGGAGATGATCTTCAAGGACATGGAAAACATCAGAGAGCTTCATCTCACGGGTGTGTGTGTGTGTGTGTGTGTTTCTGTGTGTGTATTTGTATTTGTTTACAGAAGAGGGAGGTAGAAAATGTGTGTGTGTGTGTGTGTGTGTGTGTGTGTGTGTGTGTGTGTGTGTGTGTGTGTGTGTGTGTGTGTGTGTGTGTGTGTGTCTCCCTTTCAGGAAAATTCATGAAAGTGTCATGCTGTGTCTTCTCCCGTGTTGGCTCTCCTTTCTCTAACTCTGAAGCCCGTCTCCGTCTCCGTCTCCGTGCCTTTAAGTCTCTGCTGCTCCAACTTTGTCTTTGCCTCTCTTGACAGTCTGTCTCGCCGTCTTCTCCTTTCAGCCTGCCGTTCCATCAATCAACCAATGCATAAAAACACATCACTCAAAGCGAAACCACAACCAACACCACCGCAGCCACCACCAGTACCTCGACACCACAACCCACACAACCCGCCAATACAATCCTTTTTCCCACAAGGTTTTAAAAACAGACACAAACAGTAAAGTGACAGTGTGTGCGAGTGCGAGTGCGAGTGCGAGTGCGTGTGCGTGTGTGTGTGTGTGGGTGTGGGTGTGGGTGTGGGTGGGTGTGTGGGTGTGTGTGGGTGTGGGTGTGGGTGTGTGTGCGTGACACATCTCACACACACACACACACACACACACACACACACACACACAGCTTGTCTCTTGACCGGAAGCTAGTGGCCTAGTTTCTCCAGAGGAAGTAATCTCGTCCGACAGAGCTAGAAAGGAAAAACTACAGTGGTGGTGGCGGTGGAGGATCCACCAAGGTTCCAGGCCTTCGACTGGCAGGCAGCGACTCTGCCTGCGCCAGGAAACTTTAAAACTTTAGACCACTTTTGACTCAAGTCCAAAGTGGCGGCACCAGAGTTGTTTCAGCTAGGGTAGTCGGCGCCCATAGGTGCACACACAGCGCAGTAGCATAGCCACTACCAGAGTTAGCATCTGAGCTATGCTACTGATAGTAGCATAGCTGATCAGTCACTGATGATCAGTAGCTATAGTACTGATAGTAGCATAGATGATCGGTAGCTATGCTACTATCAGTAGCTATGCTATCAGTGTTACTGATAGTAGCATAGCTATCGATCAACTTTATCCTAATTGTCGGTTTGGTTTGTTTGTGTTTGGTACTGCGTTCAGCAGTGAGTCACAATGATTCCCCTATGGTTTACAGCATGAATAAAATATAACGACACCAACCAGCAACATGTCCAGGTAATTGGTTCGTGATGACGATTTTTGGATTTCTTTGTCGTTTGACAGTGCTTCCCGCCCTTTTTAGTCTTGTAGTCTGCGTACCCAGACAGCCAAACCAGAAATATATAATTATTTTTGTTTTACTAATATTTAGCTCTTATCATTCAGCCTCATCATTATTATCAACAGCCTTGCACTTCTATCGTGACACAGATCAGTCACAATGATTCCCCTATGGTTAACACCATGAATAAAATATAACGACACCAACCAGCAACATGTCCAGGTAATTGGTTCATGATGACGATTTTTGCTCTTCGGGACTTTTTCCCGAAAGACTACTATTTGAAGAAGAGGGTTTTGAGTGACTATTAGTCATCCTGTGGGACATTAAGAGTTCTGTGGCCGGGAAGGTCTAGACTAACACATTGCTAGAGGTTGTGCCTAGACTCACGACACGTGTGTATTTATACTCTCTCTGCCCTGAGAGGAGTCCAACTGTGGCTCTGGTGGAAGTCCTTGGTTGATTGCCTATTCATTTATCCGTAATTGGCCTGCCTCCTAACACTTGTGTTACTTAGTGTTTCGGTCGTCGGTGCTTATAATACCCAGACACTCCACAGAGAGCTTTTTAGGAAATGGTTTGTGCCTTCCGCTGTTCAAATTGCCAATGTGTGAATTGTATTCTTCCAGGCTCCGGTAGCCCTGTTGTCTGTAACGGCGTCTCACTGCTTTAACTGTGACGTCAAATGTCTGGTCACAGTGTTTATCTTGTATATAAGCTGTGCACTGAGAAATGATGATGCCCTCTTGGATGTGTTGTCGTGCAGCCATCTCTGTGAGGAGGTGTGTGTGGGTGACCCCCCCCCCCCCCAGTGTCTCCCTCTGGGATAAATAAAGTAGATCTAATCAGTATCATCACATCATTTTCAGTGCCTTCATTCACAGATCCGTCACGTCTGTTTCGACATGACTCAATAAAGTTTTCCTCAATTAATTTTCTGTGGTTTTTTTTAACCTTGTTGTAAATTATAATTACTCACTTACTATAATTACTACATTTAAATCGAGCAAGTGGTTCTCAAACAACTCTCCGTTCCGTATGTACATTTTAAAAACTCAAACAAAAAGCTTGAAACAAATATCTGGACAGACCTCCACGGGGATAGCGCGGTTCGCCCCTCTCTCAGCTTCCTCTCCCCTCATGAACAGGTGAACAGAGAGTGAAAGTCATTCCTTTTTTAACAGAATTCCAACTGCCACAGCTGTCGGCCCTTTGAATCTCTCTATCCCTTCTGGCGTCTGCAATCACTTTCTTTCCGTTTCTCTTCTCTCCTTCGATTTTCTTTCCCCTGGCATGTTTTGGTTCTATGACGAATTGTCCCCCTGACTTCACCTCTCTCGCGTACTGTCTATCAATCCATCAATGCCCACCTCTCCCTCACTAACTTGTTTCGCTGCCTCTCCATTCGTCTCTCTCTCTCTCTCTCTCTCTCTCTTTCTCCCTTTTAATCTTGCTTATCTTCTCCGTTCCTGTCATTCTTTATGCATTCCCACCCACATCCTGTTTGCTCTTCATCTATCCACCTATCTACCGTTAAGTGAGGACATGTACTTTTTAAATAGATGGTATTTTTTATTTTGAATGGAAAAGAGATAGATAAAGCCACGACCTTGGATTTCTCTGTCGTTTGACAGTGCTTCCCGCCCTTTTTAGTCTTGTAGTCTGCGTACCCAGACAGCCAAACCAGAAATACAGTGCAGACATCACATGTGCGTCATACTTCATATGACGCACATTCAGTGGTGCGCTTTACGGGCAACCCGAGTCGTACGCTCGTACAAAGTTCGGACGAGGCACCACCAAACTGCGGCACACCGAACAGTGGGTGATGTGAAGGGCACGGCCGTGAGCCAGACGGAACGGCCTCCATTACAGCTTCAACTGAGCACAAGCGGGGGCGAGGGAAACCACCGGAGATGAGAAGGCATACGTTAGTGTAGTACTCTACACCACTTAGGTCAAGTGGAATCGCTTTATTTGAGGAGATGTGTTTTTTTTTTTTCTTTTTTTTTACTCACAGTCCAACATCCAAAGAGCTTTTCATCGTCCCCAGTGTGGACTTCAAACACCGGCCTGGATTCACAGCAGCACCCACTCGGCAAACAGCTCTGCTCCTCCTGACGTCGGGCCCGTTCACAGCACACAGACGAGACGGGAGGGGAAGGGAACCCCGGTTTCACCTTTCCTTAAGGGTGACATATTACACCAGGTGTGAGTGGGATTAGCCGTCACAAGCCGTGCTGAAAATCTGCCTCTTCTGACATCACAAGTGGGCGTGTCCACCTAGATGTGTGTGACGGATCGATGAGCAACGTTTGCCACAGTCCACCAGGTAGGCTGGTAGATTGATCTGTCCAGCGCACATCTAGGTGGACATGCCCACTTGTGATGTCAGAATAGGCTAATCACACTCACACCTGGTGGTATAACATGTCACCTTTAACCGACCACTCACGCTTGAACTGGACTAGATTGATTGGCAGATTGGTTGCCATGATGACCGACTCCCGGTCAGAAGGGGCCATTACTTTAACCCCGAAGAGGTGACCCACCTAGACAATGTGAATCTTCCCGAGCGCTACAGATCAAGGAATTCTATATCAATATCCCATTGTCTTAAACAAAAACTCCCGACTTTAACAAAGCATTTTGACAGCCGATAGTCGACTCATGATAGCACATACATGAATGAAATTAAAAGATAACAGCCAAACTGTTTCAGCAACAAACCCATTTCTGCAAGAAAAGAATATGGAAACTAAAAGTCAATATAGAAACTTGACACTGCCAATTGTTCTGTCAGAAGGCTAAAAAGGACTCAATATGCAAACCAGTCAACGGTGACTCACAATTGTTGGCATGAAATGTTTCCTAGATGACCGCACGTATTGCTGACATTTGGGAATATGCCATTTGCACAAATGTGAACCCCTTGGTATTAAAAACACCCATCTTTGCAGAGGATTTGTAGTAAGAGAGCTAGCCACCAGGGCATAGAGGAACCCAGCAAAGACACCTAGCAGCCAAATGGTTTTGGACACTTGCTAACTCCTCCATGGAAACCATGACAACTGAACGCCTTGATAGTGCTGCCAAGAGGCGGGCACAGGTAATCCAAGTGTTGATGGCGTCGAGAGAGTCTTTACCCTCCCAACGAGTACGGCCACAAGTTCTATAGCCGCAAATGACAGCAAGAGATAGAACATTCATACCAGCAATTTAAAAGGCTGTCGGTACAGACTCATATTTAAAGATTCAGTAGAACAAACTCAAAATGGAGGCGGTGACAGAAAAGACTGAAACAGACAATTGAGAACAAACAATCCATCAAGGTAAAACTTTTATTTGTATAAACCATGGAGGAATTCTGTTTCCCCTCGACACTGCTGTTTACATCTGCTGCTTTAGACTCTTCCATACTGGGCATCAGAAAGCTCAGGCACTGGAGATGGACTTGACCTTCTGCTGCTGTTGTTGTTGTTCCTTTGCACGCTTATATCTGCGGTAGTGGTTCACCTGCCAGTCGTCTCTGCCATGCTCAACACTTGTGGTGAATTCAGGGTAGGTTCCTCGCACGTACTGGCCCGTGAGGAACAGCCAGTTGTAAGGGACGTGCTGCTTTAAAGAGCCCATGGGCATGGTGGCTTTTGGTTGAGGTGGCCTGGTGTCGACCACTGCATTTTGAGCATCTTTAGCACCCTTTTCCTGGGTCTCTGACTCGTAGGCACCATCCTCCATCACGCTCTCGATTCGGTGCAGTTCTCCTGGGATGAACTGTGAACTAGGTGACGGTTGGGGATGGCTCATTTTACTGGTGGATGGCTCAGTGTCTTCACCAGCGAGGACACCTAGAGGCAAACCACATAATAAATTAGATTAAAATGAAACGAAATAGCCTGCAGCTTGGCCATCAAGCGTATGGACTAGACTTGTTTCTCCCGACAGGATCGATAGTGAGGGATTGAGCCTCAACCACAGGTTTATGAGAGAGATACTTTACCCCGCTGTGTTAATCATCAAGGACACAGGATCCAGGATGAGCAAAATAAGGGGGCTGTGGGAAAGTGCTCATGAACACGAATACATTGACACCAATGGTTAAGGATCAACAACTCATTCCGGGTACCTTGTGGAGATTCAGCTGTGTCGTGTTTGCTGTGTCCAGAGGGAGGAGCAGGGATCTGAAACGCAGCTGGGTCCTGGCCTCCAGGTCCAGACTCATAGCCAGGGTCTATCTGTCCTTCAGGTTGGGGAAACTTCGCCCATAAGCATATCCATACCCGGGATAATATCCTGAAGGTGGATAATATCCATACCCGGGATAATATCCTGGAGCATTATAAGGTCCATAGGAACCAGCATCATACCCGGTATACGGTCCTGGAGGACGATAAGGTCCATAGGACCCAGCATCATACCCGGTATACGGTCCTGGAGCACGATAAGGTCCATAGGAACCAGCATCATACCCGGGATACGATCCTGAAGCTTCAGAATGTTCATCGTCATGTCCGGGATACGATCCTGAAGCTTCAGAATGTTCATCGTCATACCCGGGATACGACCCTGAAGCTTCATAATGTCCATGGGGATACGATCCTGAAGGCTGATAATGTCCATGGTCATACCCGGGGTACAACCCTGAACCTTCATATTGCCCCTCTTCAGACCCAGGATACCAGTCTGGATCTTCAAAAATGCTATCTACATACCCGAGATACCCTCCTGGAGCTTCATAACTTCCATAGGAACCAGCTCCATACCCAGTATAGCCTCCATAACTACCATAGGAACCAGCTCCATACCCGGATAGCCTCCATAACTTGGATAGAACCAGCTCCATACCCGGGATAGCCTCCATAACTTGGATAGGAACCAGCTCCATACCCGGGATAGCCTCCTGGAGCATCATAATGTCCATGGGAACCAGCTCCATACCCAGGATAGCCTCCATAACTACCATAGGAACCAGCTCCATACCCGGATAGCCTCCATAACTTGGATAGGAACCAGCGCCATTCCCGGCATAGCCTCCATAGGAACCAGCGCCATACCCGGGATAGCCTCCTGG
>NW_028180246.1:0-19000 GCF_964030765.1 Micromesistius poutassou | reverse complement strand
GCAACCTAGCATTGGTTGAACCTAAATGAATCTTTTCCAACCCTTCCCTCCACACCTCATCGGACAGCTCCGTACCAAGATCTGCCTCCCATGCAGACTTGATATGGTTTGTTGACAGAACTGAAACTTTGGAAAACAATGAAACAAATTTTGAAACAAGGTGTTTAGATCCTGGCTTTTGTTTCATTATAGCAAAAAATGGGTGCTCCATAGGATTTATGTAGTTGTTTACATTTTCTTTAACAAAATGCCTTACTTGTAGATAGCGAAAAAAGTGGGATTGAGGAAGGGAAAAGCTTTCCTTCAACTCATTGAATGAGGCTAAATGATTATGCATATACAAATCTGAGAAGGTAACCAGACCCCTTTGTCTCCAGAATACAAAGGCTTGATCAGACTTAGCTGGAACAAAACTATGGTTAAAACAAATAGGAGAATATTTAGAAAAATCAGGTAGTTTGAGTACCTTCCTAATTTGTTTTAAAATTTTAATTGAATTATACAGCACAAAACTATCCTCAACCGAAGACAAAGGGTAATCTTTCGTGCAAAACAAAAGAGCTGAAAGGGAGCTATTTCTTGCAGCATGTGATTCAAGCTGTAACCACTTAGGTGTATCGCAGTGCTCTCTATGTTGAGGGAGCTGATCCTGCCAGAAAATTAAAGCTCTGGCGTTGGTTGCCCAATAATAATGTTGAAAATTAGGAAGGGCAAAACCACCCTGTTTCTTAGGCTTTTGTAAATGAGCCTTGGAAATACGATGAGTTTTATATCCCCATATAAAAGGCAAAATTATAGAATCAATTTTTTTAAAGAATGACGATGAAAGAAAAATGGGAATATTTTGAAACAAGTACATAAACCTAGGGAGTGTCACCATTTTAATAGCGTTAACCCGCCCTATGAGAGAAAGTGGCAAAGACCTCCAATAATCAATATTTCTCTTAAGCTTCTCAACCTGGACGTCAAAATTGTTTTTGATCAAATGTTTAGAATTTACAGGAATAGACAGGCCCAGGTAAGAGAATTGGTCTTTGGCAATTTCAAAAGGAAGGGATTTAAGAAAAAGAGGATCTAAATTGGAAGTGAGAGGCGTAAGTGAACTTTTCCTCCAATTGATGGAGTATCCGGACATACTGCCAAAATAATTAATTAATGAGAGAAGTGGAGGAATGGATGAACAGGGGTCGGACAAAAAAATCAAGCAATCATCCGCGTACAAAGATATTTTACATTCAGTGTTACCAATTGTGATGCCTTTAATGGTGTTAAGCTGTCTTATACTAATAGCCAGGGGTTCAAGTGCAAGGTTAAACAGTAGCGGACTGACACAACAACCCTGTCTAGTCCCACGTCCAAGTTTGAAAGATGATGATCTATTGCCATTAGTGAGAATAGCAGAGGTAGGACTAGCATAGAGGATATTGATGAGAGATAGGAAAAATTCGCCAAATCCGTACCGTCTCAAAGTGGCATGCATATACCTCCACTCAATCTGATCAAAAGCGCGTTCTGCGTCAAGGGAAATAATCACTGGTTTGAGATTTACCTCATGTTTAGTATACATAATGTTAAATAATCTGCGTGCGTTAAAAAAAGAATATCTTCCACCCACAAACCCATTTTGGTCAGGGTGGACTATAGATGAAATATGCTTACTTAACCTAGATGCCAACATCTTAGCAACCACTTTCTGATCAGAATTTAACAAACTGAGAGGTCTGTAGGACAATGGGTCCGAGTCCTCTCTCCCTTTCTTAAGTAAAAGACAAACATTGGCCTCATAAAACGTTGGCGGGAATGAATTATTAACAATAGAATGTTGAATCATTCTATACAACAGTGGAGAAATGAAATCAGTGAAGGACTTGAAAAACTCTGCACTAAACCCATCTGGGCCTGCCGCCTTACCATTAGGAAATGATTTTATTGCCTCACAGATTTCATTTACTGTAAAATTAGAGTCCAACTCATTCTTAGCGTGTTCACTCAATTTAGGTAGGTCTACAGAGTTGAGAAATTCCCCCATCTCTTCATCAGATACCTTACATTTAGACTCATATAACTTCGAGTATAAATCCCTAAAGTAATCATTTATATCTTGAGGGTGGGTAAGAGTTTCCCCGGTAGAAGACTTGATTTTAAGAATAGATCTATTTGCCTGAACACCACGAAGCTGTCTTGCCAGCAACTTTCCTGGCTTGTCATTCAACTCAAATTGCTTCTGTTTAAGCTTAAGTATTTGCTTATTTACCTGATCACTTAAAATACCATTATATTCATACTTAAGTTTCATAATGCTGTATAAATCATCAGTGGAAAAAGAGGAAGTGTAAGCCTTCTCAGCTTCGGATAGTAGTACCTCTATTTCCTCTAAACGTTTACGTCTCTCCTTCTTCTTAGACGCTTCATACGAAATGATCTTGCCTCTCAGCACGGCCTTACAGGATTCCCACAAAATGGAATCATTAACAGAGCCGTTGTCATTAATCAACAAAAATTCATCCATGGCAGCTTTTATATAATCATGAAATTTGGTGTCTTGCAATAATAATGGGTTAAAGCGCCATGAAAAAGAAGTTTTGGGCAGGGACCACCTCAGAGCCATAGTGAGAGGACTATGATCAGAAATTAATATACCCTGATATTTTGTTTGCACCACATTTGATAATAGCTTTGAATCAATAAGAAAATAATCAATACGAGTATGTGTTTTGTGTACATGTGAAAAAAAAGAGTACTCTTTGTCTGCTGGGTGCTGAATTCTCCATATATCTATCAGATTATAAGTTTTGATCAAATTATTCAGGGTACCTACTGAATTAATACAAGGAGGAGGGCGTGACGACATGCGGTCAAGATAGGGATCGAGATAACAGTTATAGTCCCCCCCACAAATCAAATTAGTAGAGTTGAGATCTGGTAATAAGTTGAAAACCTTCCGAAAAAAATCAGGGTCGTCAATGTTGGGACCATAGATATTAAGACAAGTAATAGGGATATTATTAATATTGCCTGAAACAATCAGGTATCTACCAGCAGGGTCGGTAGTAAGATCAGACAACTGAAATAATACATTCTTCTTAAACAATATAGCCACACCCCTAGCTTTAGATGAAAATGTAGATTGATAGACATCTGAAAACCACTTTGATTTAAGTCTACATTGATCAGAAGGTTTAATGTGAGTCTCTTGTAAAAATATAATGTCAGCTGACAAAGATTTCAGGTGAGCAAAAACCTTTACCCTTTTTACTTGACTGCCCATGCCATTTACATTCCATGTAACAAATGTTAGTGCCCCCACAGGTTTATTCCTCACCATTCCTCCCATTGCAAACACATACGATCAGTAAAACATGCATGATAAACATAAACATTGAAATATTCTTTAGTCTGGGACACAAAACATACAAGACATAAACCCACCCCACCCCCCCACCCACCCCTGAACCTGGTGGCTTTGCCACACCCCCAACTATTATAGCCGGAGAGGCAACAAAATGAGCCAGCCGAAATAATACTACCAGCAGTGTTGTGGTGATACCCTCTAACCTAATTTGTTTTAACCTCTATGCTCGAAGAAAATAAGTGATAGTTGATAAGTGATAGTTGATAAGTGATAAGTGATAGTTGATAAGTGATAGTTGATAGTTGATAAGTGATAGTTGATAAGTGATAGTTGATAGTTGATAAGTGATAGTTGATAAGTGATAGTTGATAGTTGATAAGTGATAGTTGATAGTTGATAGTTGATAAGTGATAGTTGATAAGTGATAGTTGATAAGTGATAGTTGATAGTTGATAAGTGATAGTTGATAAGTGATAGTTGATAGTTGATAAGTGATAGTTGATAGTTGATAAGTGATAGTTGATAAGTGATAGTTGATAAGTGATAGTTGATAAGTGATAGTTGATAGTGAATAGTTGATAGTTGATAGTTGAGAAGTGATAGTTGATAGTTGATAGTTGATAAGTGATAGTTGATAGTTGATAGTTGATAGTTGATAGTTGATAAGTGATAGTTGATAGTTGATAAGTGATAGTTGATAAGTGATAGTTGATAAGTGATAGTTGATAGTTGATAAGTGATAGTTGATAAGTGATAGTTGATAGTTGATAAGTGATAGTTGATAAGTGATAGTTGATAGTTGATAGTTGATAGTTGATAAGTGATAGTTGATAGTTGATAGTTGATAGTTGATAGTTGATAGTTGATAGTTGATAGTTGATAAGTGATAGTTGATAAGTGATAGTTGATAAGTGATAGTTGATAAGTGATAGTTGATAAGTGATAGTTGATAGTTGATAAGTGATAGTTGATAGTTGATAAGTGATAGTTGATAAGTGATAGTTGATAGTTGATAGTTGATAGTTGATAAGTGATAGTTGATAAGTGATAGTTGAAAGTTGATAGTTGATAGTTGATAAGTGATAGTTGATAGTTGATAGTTGATAAGTGATAAGTGATAGTTTATAAGTGATAGTTGATAAGTGATAGTTGATAAGTGATAGTTGATAAGTGATAGTTGATAGTGAATAGTTGATAGTTGATAAGTGATAGTTGATAGTTGATAGTTGATAAGTGATAGTTGATAGTTGATAGTTGATAAGTGATAGTTGATAAGTGATAGTTGATAGTTGATAAGTGATAGTTGATAGTTGATAGTTGATAAGTGATAGTTGATAAGTGATAGTTGATAAGTGATAGTTGATAGTTGATAAGTGATAGTTGATAAGTGATAGTTGATAGTTGATAGTTGATAGTTGATAAGTGATAGTTGATAGTTGATAAGTGATAGTTGATAAGTGATAGTTGATAGTTGATAAGTGATAGTTGATAAGTGATAGTTGATAAGTGATAGTTGATAAGTGATAGTTGATAAGTGATAGTTGATAGTTGATAGTTGATAAGTGATAGTTGATAAGTGATAGTTGATAGTTGATAAGTGATAGTTGATAGTTGATAAGTGATAGTTGATAGTTGATAGTTGATAAGTGATAGTTGATAGTTGATAGTTGATAGTTGATAAGTGATAGTTGATAAGTGATAGTTGATAAGTGATAGTTGATAAGTGATAGTTGATAAGTGATAGTTGATAGTTGATAGTTGATAGTTGATAGTTGATAATTGATAGTTGATAGTTGATAGTTGATAGTTGATAGTTGATAAGTGATAGTTGATAGTTGATAAGTGATAGTTGATAAGTGATAGTTGATAGTTGATAGTTGATAGTTTATAAGTGATAGTTGATAAGTGATAGTTTATAAGTGATAGTTGATAAGTGATAGTTGATAAGTGATAGTTGATAAGTGATAGTTGATAGTGAATAGTTGATAGTTGATAAGTGATAGTTGATAGTTGATAGTTTATAAGTGATAGTTGATAAGTGATAGTTGATAAGTGATAGTTGATAAGTGATAGTTGATAGTTGATAGTTGATAAGTGATAGTTGATAAGTGATAGTTGATAGTTGATAAGTGATAGTTGATAGTTGATAGTTGATAAGTGATAGTTGATAAGTGATAGTTGATAAGTGATAGTTGATAGTTGATAAGTGATAGTTGATAAGTGATAGTTGATAGTTGATAGTTGATAGTTGATAAGTGATAGTTGATAGTTGATAAGTGATAGTTGATAAGTGATAGTTGATAGTTGATAAGTGATAGTTGATAAGTGATAGTTGATAAGTGATAGTTGATAAGTGATAGTTGATAGTGAATAGTTGATAGTTGATAAGTGATAGTTGATAGTTGATAGTTGATAAGTGATAGTTGATAGTTGATAGTTGATAGTTGATAAGTGATAGTTGATAAGTGATAGTTGATAAGTGATAGTTGATAAGTGATAGTTGATAAGTGATAGTTGATAGTTGATAGTTGATAGTTGATAGTTGATAATTGATAGTTGATAGTTGATAGTTGATAGTTGATAGTTGATAAGTGATAGTTGATAGTTGATAAGTGATAGTTGATAAGTGATAGTTGATAGTTGATAGTTGATAGTTGATAGTTGATAAGTGATAGTTGATAAGTGATAGTTGATAAGTGATAGTTGATAAGTGATAGTTGATAAGTGATAGTTGATAAGTGATAAGTGATAGTTGATAAGTGATAGTTGATAGTTGATAAGTGATAGTTGATAAGTGATAGTTGATAGTTGATAAGTGATAGTTGATAAGTGATAGTTGATAGTTGATAAGTGATAGTTGATAGTTGATAAGTGATAGTTGATAAGTGATAGTTGATAAGTGATAGTTGATAGTTGATAAGTGATAGTTGATAAGTGATAGTTGATAGTGAATAGTTGATAGTTGATAGTTGAGAAGTGATAGTTGATAGTTGATAAGTGATAGTTGATAGTTGATAGTTGATAGTTGATAAGTGATAGTTGATAGTTGATAGTTGATAGTTGATAGTTGATAAGTGATAGTTGATAAGTGATAGTTGATAAGTGATAGTTGATAGTTGATAAGTGATAGTTGATAAGTGATAGTTGATAGTTGATAAGTGATAGTTGATAAGTGATAGTTGATAAGTGATAGTTGATAGTTGATAAGTGATAGTTGATAAGTGATAGTTGATAGTTGATAAGTGATAGTTGATAAGTGATAGTTGATAGTTGATAAGTGATAGTTGATAAGTGATAGTTGATAGTTGATAGTTGATAAGTGATAGTTGATAGTTGATAAGTGATAGTTGATAGTTGATAAGTGATAGTTGATAAGTGATAGTTGATAGTTGATAGTTGATAAGTGATAAGTGATAGTTGATAAGTGATAGTTGATAAGTGATAGTTGATAAGTGATAGTTGATAAGTGATAGTTGATAGTGAATAGTTGATAGTTGATAATTGATAGTTTATAGTTGATAAGTGATAGTTGATAGTTGATAGTTGATAGTTGATAGTTGATAAGTGATAGTTGATAAGTGATAGTTGATAAGTGATAGTTGATAAGTGATAGTTGATAAGTGATAGTTGATAGTTGATAGTTGATAGTTGATAATTGATAGTTGATAGTTGATAGTTGATAGTTGATAAGTGATAGTTCATAGTTGATAAGTGATAGTTGATAAGTGATAGTTGATAGTTGATAGTTGATAGTTGATAGTTGATAAGTGATAGTTGATAAGTGATAGTTGATAGTTGATAAGTGATAGTTGATAAGTGATAGTTGATAAGTGATAGTTGATAAGTGATAGTTGATAAGTGATAGTTGATAAGTGATAGTTGATAAGTGATAGTTGATAAGTGATAAGTGATAGTTGATAAGTGATAGTTGATAGTTGATAAGTGATAGTTGATA
The DNA here is from genome assembly GCF_964030765.1 of Micromesistius poutassou. NCBI lineage: Eukaryota > Metazoa > Chordata > Actinopteri > Gadiformes > Gadidae > Micromesistius > Micromesistius poutassou. Next base: position 11,693 of record NW_028180246.1, on the reverse strand, counting down.
AGTGATAGTTGATAGTTGATAAGTGATAGTTGATAAGTGATAGTTGATAGTTGATAAGTGATAGTTGATAGTTGATAAGTGATAGTTGATAAGTGATAGTTGATAAGTGATAGTTGATAGTTGATAAGTGATAGTTGATAAGTGATAGTTGATAAGTGATAGTTGATAAGTGATAGTTGATAGTGAATAGTTGATAGTTGATAGTTGAGAAGTGATAGTTGATAGTTGATAGTTGATAAGTGATAGTTGATAGTTGATAGTTGATAGTTGATAAGTGATAGTTGATAGTTGATAGTTGATAGTTGATAAGTGATAGTTGATAAGTGATAGTTGATAAGTGATAGTTGATAAGTGATAGTTGATAAGTGATAGTTGATAAGTGATAGTTGATAGTTGATAAGTGATAGTTGATAAGTGATAGTTGATAGTTGATAGTTGATAGTTGATAAGTGATAGTTGATAGTTGATAGTTGATAGTTGATAAGTGATAGTTGATAAGTGATAGTTGATAGTTGATAGTTGATAGTTGATAAGTGATAGTTGATAGTTGATAGTTGATAGTTGATAAGTGATAGTTGATAAGTGATAGTTGATAGTTGATAGTTGATAGTTGATAAGTGATAGTTGATAAGTGATAGTTGATAGTTGATAGTTGATAGTTGATAAGTGATAGTTGATAGTTGATAGTTGATAGTTGATAGTTGATAATTGATAATTGATAATTGATAGTTGATAGTTGATAGTTGATAGTTGATAAGTGATAGTTGATAAGTGATAGTTGATAAGTGATAGTTGATAAGTGATAGTTGATAGTTGATAGTTGATAGTTGATAGTTGATAAGTGATAGTTGATAGTTGATAGTTGATAGTTGATAAGTGATAGTTGATAAGTGATAGTTGATAGTTGATAGTTGATAGTTGATAGTTGATAAGTGATAGTTGATAGTTGATAGTTGATAGTTGATAAGTGATAGTTGATAAGTGATAGTTGATAGTTGATAAGTGATAGTTGATAAGTGATAGTTGATAAGTGATAGTTGATAGTTGATAGTTGATAGTTGATAGTTGATAAGTGATAGTTGATAGTTGATAGTTGATAGTTGATAGTTGATAGTTGATAGTTGATAAGTGATAGTTGATAAGTGATAGTTGATAAGTGATAGTTGATAAGTGATAGTTGATAAGTGATAGTTGATAGTTGATAAGTGATAGTTGATAGTTGATAAGTGATAGTTGATAAGTGATAGTTGATAGTTGATAGTTGATAGTTGATAAGTGATAGTTGATAAGTGATAGTTGAAAGTTGATAGTTGATAGTTGATAAGTGATAGTTGATAGTTGATAGTTGATAAGTGATAAGTGATAGTTTATAAGTGATAGTTGATAAGTGATAGTTGATAAGTGATAGTTGATAAGTGATAGTTGATAGTGAATAGTTGATAGTTGATAAGTGATAGTTGATAGTTGATAGTTGATAAGTGATAGTTGATAGTTGATAGTTGATAAGTGATAGTTGATAAGTGATAGTTGATAGTTGATAAGTGATAGTTGATAGTTGATAGTTGATAAGTGATAGTTGATAAGTGATAGTTGATAAGTGATAGTTGATAGTTGATAAGTGATAGTTGATAAGTGATAGTTGATAGTTGATAGTTGATAGTTGATAAGTGATAGTTGATAGTTGATAAGTGATAGTTGATAAGTGATAGTTGATAGTTGATAAGTGATAGTTGATAAGTGATAGTTGATAAGTGATAGTTGATAAGTGATAGTTGATAAGTGATAGTTGATAGTTGATAGTTGATAAGTGATAGTTGATAAGTGATAGTTGATAGTTGATAAGTGATAGTTGATAGTTGATAAGTGATAGTTGATAGTTGATAGTTGATAAGTGATAGTTGATAGTTGATAGTTGATAGTTGATAAGTGATAGTTGATAAGTGATAGTTGATAAGTGATAGTTGATAAGTGATAGTTGATAAGTGATAGTTGATAAGTGATAGTTGATAGTTGATAGTTGATAGTTGATAGTTGATAATTGATAGTTGATAGTTGATAGTTGATAGTTGATAGTTGATAAGTGATAGTTGATAGTTGATAAGTGATAGTTGATAAGTGATAGTTGATAGTTGATAGTTGATAGTTTATAAGTGATAGTTGATAAGTGATAGTTTATAAGTGATAGTTGATAAGTGATAGTTGATAAGTGATAGTTGATAAGTGATAGTTGATAGTGAATAGTTGATAGTTGATAAGTGATAGTTGATAGTTGATAGTTTATAAGTGATAGTTGATAAGTGATAGTTGATAAGTGATAGTTGATAAGTGATAGTTGATAGTTGATAGTTGATAAGTGATAGTTGATAAGTGATAGTTGATAGTTGATAAGTGATAGTTGATAGTTGATAGTTGATAAGTGATAGTTGATAAGTGATAGTTGATAAGTGATAGTTGATAGTTGATAAGTGATAGTTGATAAGTGATAGTTGATAGTTGATAGTTGATAGTTGATAAGTGATAGTTGATAGTTGATAAGTGATAGTTGATAAGTGATAGTTGATAGTTGATAAGTGATAGTTGATAAGTGATAGTTGATAAGTGATAGTTGATAAGTGATAGTTGATAGTGAATAGTTGATAGTTGATAAGTGATAGTTGATAGTTGATAGTTGATAAGTGATAGTTGATAGTTGATAGTTGATAGTTGATAAGTGATAGTTGATAAGTGATAGTTGATAAGTGATAGTTGATAAGTGATAGTTGATAAGTGATAGTTGATAGTTGATAGTTGATAGTTGATAGTTGATAATTGATAGTTGATAGTTGATAGTTGATAGTTGATAAGTGATAGTTGATAGTTGATAAGTGATAGTTGATAAGTGATAGTTGATAGTTGATAGTTGATAGTTGATAGTTGATAAGTGATAGTTGATAAGTGATAGTTGATAAGTGATAGTTGATAAGTGATAGTTGATAAGTGATAGTTGATAAGTGATAAGTGATAGTTGATAAGTGATAGTTGATAGTTGATAAGTGATAGTTGATAAGTGATAGTTGATAGTTGATAAGTGATAGTTGATAAGTGATAGTTGATAGTTGATAAGTGATAGTTGATAGTTGATAAGTGATAGTTGATAAGTGATAGTTGATAAGTGATAGTTGATAGTTGATAAGTGATAGTTGATAAGTGATAGTTGATAGTGAATAGTTGATAGTTGATAGTTGAGAAGTGATAGTTGATAGTTGATAAGTGATAGTTGATAGTTGATAGTTGATAGTTGATAAGTGATAGTTGATAGTTGATAGTTGATAGTTGATAGTTGATAAGTGATAGTTGATAAGTGATAGTTGATAAGTGATAGTTGATAGTTGATAAGTGATAGTTGATAAGTGATAGTTGATAGTTGATAAGTGATAGTTGATAAGTGATAGTTGATAAGTGATAGTTGATAGTTGATAAGTGATAGTTGATAAGTGATAGTTGATAGTTGATAAGTGATAGTTGATAAGTGATAGTTGATAGTTGATAAGTGATAGTTGATAAGTGATAGTTGATAGTTGATAGTTGATAAGTGATAGTTGATAGTTGATAAGTGATAGTTGATAGTTGATAAGTGATAGTTGATAAGTGATAGTTGATAGTTGATAGTTGATAAGTGATAAGTGATAGTTGATAAGTGATAGTTGATAAGTGATAGTTGATAAGTGATAGTTGATAAGTGATAGTTGATAGTGAATAGTTGATAGTTGATAATTGATAGTTTATAGTTGATAAGTGATAGTTGATAGTTGATAGTTGATAGTTGATAGTTGATAAGTGATAGTTGATAAGTGATAGTTGATAAGTGATAGTTGATAAGTGATAGTTGATAAGTGATAGTTGATAGTTGATAGTTGATAGTTGATAATTGATAGTTGATAGTTGATAGTTGATAGTTGATAAGTGATAGTTCATAGTTGATAAGTGATAGTTGATAAGTGATAGTTGATAGTTGATAGTTGATAGTTGATAGTTGATAAGTGATAGTTGATAAGTGATAGTTGATAGTTGATAAGTGATAGTTGATAAGTGATAGTTGATAAGTGATAGTTGATAAGTGATAGTTGATAAGTGATAGTTGATAAGTGATAGTTGATAAGTGATAGTTGATAAGTGATAAGTGATAGTTGATAAGTGATAGTTGATAGTTGATAAGTGATAGTTGATAAGTGATAGTTGATAGTTGATAAGTGATAGTTGATAAGTGATAGTTGATAGTTGATAAGTGATAGTTGATAGTTGATAAGTGATAGTTGATAAGTGATAGTTGATAAGTGATAGTTGATAGTTGATAAGTGATAGTTGATAAGTGATAGTTGATAAGTGATAGTTGATAAGTGATAGTTGATAGTGAATAGTTGATAGTTGATAGTTGAGAAGTGATAGTTGATAGTTGATAGTTGATAAGTGATAGTTGATAGTTGATAGTTGATAGTTGATAAGTGATAGTTGATAGTTGATAGTTGATAGTTGATAAGTGATAGTTGATAAGTGATAGTTGATAAGTGATAGTTGATAAGTGATAGTTGATAAGTGATAGTTGATAAGTGATAGTTGATAGTTGATAAGTGATAGTTGATAAGTGATAGTTGATAGTTGATAGTTGATAGTTGATAAGTGATAGTTGATAGTTGATAGTTGATAGTTGATAAGTGATAGTTGATAAGTGATAGTTGATAGTTGATAGTTGATAGTTGATAAGTGATAGTTGATAGTTGATAGTTGATAGTTGATAAGTGATAGTTGATAAGTGATAGTTGATAGTTGATAGTTGATAGTTGATAAGTGATAGTTGATAAGTGATAGTTGATAGTTGATAGTTGATAGTTGATAAGTGATAGTTGATAGTTGATAGTTGATAGTTGATAGTTGATAATTGATAATTGATAATTGATAGTTGATAGTTGATAGTTGATAGTTGATAAGTGATAGTTGATAAGTGATAGTTGATAAGTGATAGTTGATAAGTGATAGTTGATAGTTGATAGTTGATAGTTGATAGTTGATAAGTGATAGTTGATAGTTGATAGTTGATAGTTGATAAGTGATAGTTGATAAGTGATAGTTGATAGTTGATAGTTGATAGTTGATAGTTGATAAGTGATAGTTGATAGTTGATAGTTGATAGTTGATAAGTGATAGTTGATAAGTGATAGTTGATAGTTGATAAGTGATAGTTGATAAGTGATAGTTGATAAGTGATAGTTGATAGTTGATAGTTGATAGTTGATAGTTGATAAGTGATAGTTGATAGTTGATAGTTGATAGTTGATAGTTGATAGTTGATAAGTGATAGTTGATAAGTGATAGTTGATAAGTGATAGTTGATAAGTGATAGTTGATAAGTGATAGTTGATAGTTGATAAGTGATAGTTGATAGTTGATAAGTGATAGTTGATAAGTGATAGTTGATAGTTGATAGTTGATAGTTGATAAGTGATAGTTGATAAGTGATAGTTGAAAGTTGATAGTTGATAGTTGATAAGTGATAGTTGATAGTTGATAGTTGATAAGTGATAAGTGATAGTTTATAAGTGATAGTTGATAAGTGATAGTTGATAAGTGATAGTTGATAAGTGATAGTTGATAGTGAATAGTTGATAGTTGATAAGTGATAGTTGATAGTTGATAGTTGATAAGTGATAGTTGATAGTTGATAGTTGATAAGTGATAGTTGATAAGTGATAGTTGATAGTTGATAAGTGATAGTTGATAGTTGATAGTTGATAAGTGATAGTTGATAAGTGATAGTTGATAAGTGATAGTTGATAGTTGATAAGTGATAGTTGATAAGTGATAGTTGATAGTTGATAGTTGATAGTTGATAAGTGATAGTTGATAGTTGATAAGTGATAGTTGATAAGTGATAGTTGATAGTTGATAAGTGATAGTTGATAAGTGATAGTTGATAAGTGATAGTTGATAAGTGATAGTTGATAAGTGATAGTTGATAGTTGATAGTTGATAAGTGATAGTTGATAAGTGATAGTTGATAGTTGATAAGTGATAGTTGATAGTTGATAAGTGATAGTTGATAGTTGATAGTTGATAAGTGATAGTTGATAGTTGATAGTTGATAGTTGATAAGTGATAGTTGATAAGTGATAGTTGATAAGTGATAGTTGATAAGTGATAGTTGATAAGTGATAGTTGATAAGTGATAGTTGATAGTTGATAGTTGATAGTTGATAGTTGATAATTGATAGTTGATAGTTGATAGTTGATAGTTGATAGTTGATAAGTGATAGTTGATAGTTGATAAGTGATAGTTGATAAGTGATAGTTGATAGTTGATAGTTGATAGTTTATAAGTGATAGTTGATAAGTGATAGTTTATAAGTGATAGTTGATAAGTGATAGTTGATAAGTGATAGTTGATAAGTGATAGTTGATAGTGAATAGTTGATAGTTGATAAGTGATAGTTGATAGTTGATAGTTTATAAGTGATAGTTGATAAGTGATAGTTGATAAGTGATAGTTGATAAGTGATAGTTGATAGTTGATAGTTGATAAGTGATAGTTGATAAGTGATAGTTGATAGTTGATAAGTGATAGTTGATAGTTGATAGTTGATAAGTGATAGTTGATAAGTGATAGTTGATAAGTGATAGTTGATAGTTGATAAGTGATAGTTGATAAGTGATAGTTGATAGTTGATAGTTGATAGTTGATAAGTGATAGTTGATAGTTGATAAGTGATAGTTGATAAGTGATAGTTGATAGTTGATAAGTGATAGTTGATAAGTGATAGTTGATAAGTGATAGTTGATAAGTGATAGTTGATAGTGAATAGTTGATAGTTGATAAGTGATAGTTGATAGTTGATAGTTGATAAGTGATAGTTGATAGTTGATAGTTGATAGTTGATAAGTGATAGTTGATAAGTGATAGTTGATAAGTGATAGTTGATAAGTGATAGTTGATAAGTGATAGTTGATAGTTGATAGTTGATAGTTGATAGTTGATAATTGATAGTTGATAGTTGATAGTTGATAGTTGATAAGTGATAGTTGATAGTTGATAAGTGATAGTTGATAAGTGATAGTTGATAGTTGATAGTTGATAGTTGATAGTTGATAAGTGATAGTTGATAAGTGATAGTTGATAAGTGATAGTTGATAAGTGATAGTTGATAAGTGATAGTTGATAAGTGATAAGTGATAGTTGATAAGTGATAGTTGATAGTTGATAAGTGATAGTTGATAAGTGATAGTTGATAGTTGATAAGTGATAGTTGATAAGTGATAGTTGATAGTTGATAAGTGATAGTTGATAGTTGATAAGTGATAGTTGATAAGTGATAGTTGATAAGTGATAGTTGATAGTTGATAAGTGATAGTTGATAAGTGATAGTTGATAGTGAATAGTTGATAGTTGATAGTTGAGAAGTGATAGTTGATAGTTGATAAGTGATAGTTGATAGTTGATAGTTGATAGTTGATAAGTGATAGTTGATAGTTGATAGTTGATAGTTGATAGTTGATAAGTGATAGTTGATAAGTGATAGTTGATAAGTGATAGTTGATAGTTGATAAGTGATAGTTGATAAGTGATAGTTGATAGTTGATAAGTGATAGTTGATAAGTGATAGTTGATAAGTGATAGTTGATAGTTGATAAGTGATAGTTGATAAGTGATAGTTGATAGTTGATAAGTGATAGTTGATAAGTGATAGTTGATAGTTGATAAGTGATAGTTGATAAGTGATAGTTGATAGTTGATAGTTGATAAGTGATAGTTGATAGTTGATAAGTGATAGTTGATAGTTGATAAGTGATAGTTGATAAGTGATAGTTGATAGTTGATAGTTGATAAGTGATAAGTGATAGTTGATAAGTGATAGTTGATAAGTGATAGTTGATAAGTGATAGTTGATAAGTGATAGTTGATAGTGAATAGTTGATAGTTGATAATTGATAGTTTATAGTTGATAAGTGATAGTTGATAGTTGATAGTTGATAGTTGATAGTTGATAAGTGATAGTTGATAAGTGATAGTTGATAAGTGATAGTTGATAAGTGATAGTTGATAAGTGATAGTTGATAGTTGATAGTTGATAGTTGATAATTGATAGTTGATAGTTGATAGTTGATAAGTGATAGTTCATAGTTGATAAGTGATAGTTGATAAGTGATAGTTGATAGTTGATAGTTGATAGTTGATAGTTGATAAGTGATAGTTGATAAGTGATAGTTGATAGTTGATAAGTGATAGTTGATAAGTGATAGTTGATAAGTGATAGTTGATAAGTGATAGTTGATAAGTGATAGTTGATAAGTGATAGTTGATAAGTGATAGTTGATAAGTGATAAGTGATAGTTGATAAGTGATAGTTGATAGTTGATAAGTGATAGTTGATAAGTGATAGTTGATAGTTGATAAGTGATAGTTGATAAGTGATAGTTGATAGTTGATAAGTGATAGTTGATAGTTGATAAGTGATAGTTGATAAGTGATAGTTGATAAGTGATAGTTGATAGTTGATAAGTGATAGTTGATAAGTGATAGTTGATAAGTGATAGTTGATAAGTGATAGTTGATAGTGAATAGTTGATAGTTGATAGTTGAGAAGTGATAGTTGATAGTTGATAGTTGATAAGTGATAGTTGATAGTTGATAGTTGATAGTTGATAAGTGATAGTTGATAGTTGATAGTTGATAGTTGATAAGTGATAGTTGATAAGTGATAGTTGATAAGTGATAGTTGATAAGTGATAGTTGATAAGTGATAGTTGATAAGTGATAGTTGATAGTTGATAAGTGATAGTTGATAAGTGATAGTTGATAGTTGATAGTTGATAGTTGATAAGTGATAGTTGATAGTTGATAGTTGATAGTTGATAAGTGATAGTTGATAAGTGATAGTTGATAGTTGATAGTTGATAAGTGATAGTTGATAGTTGATAGTTGATAGTTGATAGTTGATAAGTGATAGTTGATAAGTGATAGTTGATAGTTGATAGTTGATAGTTGATAAGTGATAGTTGATAAGTGATAGTTGATAGTTGATAGTTGATAGTTGATAGTTGATAGTTGATAAGTGATAGTTGATAGTTGATAGTTGATAGTTGATAGTTGATAATTGATAATTGATAGTTGATAGTTGATAGTTGATAGTTGATAGTTTATAGTTGATAAGTGATAGTTGATAAGTGATAGTTGATAAGTGATAGTTGATAAGTGATAGTTGATAGTTGATAGTTGATAGTTGATAGTTGATAAGTGATAGTTGATAGTTGATAGTTGATAGTTGATAAGTGATAGTTGATAAGTGATAGTTGATAGTTGATAGTTGATAGTTGATAGTTGATAAGTGATAGTTGATAGTTGATAGTTGATAGTTGATAAGTGATAGTTGATAAGTGATAGTTGATAGTTGATAAGTGATAGTTGATAAGTGATAGTTGATAAGTGATAGTTGATAAGTGATAGTTGATAAGTGATAGTTGATAGTTGATAGTTGATAGTTGATAAGTGATAGTTGATAGTTGATAAGTGATAGTTGATAAGTGATAGTTGATAAGTGATAGTTGATAGTTGATAGTTGATAGTTGATAATTGATAGTTGATAGTTGATAGTTGATAGTTGATAAGTGATAGTTGATAGTTGATAGTTGATAGTTGATAAGTGATAGTTGATAAGTGATAGTTGATAGTTGATAGTTGATAAGTGATAGTTGATAAGTGATAGTTGATAAGTGATAGTTGATAAGTGATAGTTGATATTTGATAGTTGATAAGTGATAGTTGATAGTTGATAGTTGATAGTTGATAGTTGATAAGTGATAGTTGATAAGTGATAGTTGATAGTTGATAGTTGATAAGTGATAGTTGATAAGTGATAGTTGATAGTTGATAGTTGATAGTTGATAAGTGATAGTTGATAGTTGATAGTTGATAGTTGATAATTGATAGTTGATAGTTGATAGTTGATAAGTGATAGTTGATAGTTGATAAGTGATAGTTGATAGTTGATAAGTGATAGATGATAAGTGATAGTTGATAAGTGATAGTTGATAGTTGATAAGTGATAGTTGATAGTTGATAAGTGATAGTTGATAAGTGATAGTTGATAGTTGATAGTTGATAAGTGATAGTTGATAAGTGATAGTTGATAAGTGATAGTTGATAAGTGATAAGTGATAGTTGATAGTTGATAAGTGATAGTTGATAAGTGATAGTTGATAAGTGATAGTTGATAAGTGATAGTTGATAAGTGATAGTTGATAAGTGATAGTTGATAGTTGATAGTTGATAGTTGATAATTGATAGTTGATAGTTGATAGTTGATAAGTGATAGTTGATAGTTGATAAGTGATAGTTGATAAGTGATAGTTGATAAGTGATAGTTGATAGTTGATAAGTGATAGTTGATAAGTGATAGTTGATAAGTGATAGTTGATAAGTGATAGTTGATAAGTGATAGTTGATAAGTGATAGTTGATAAGTGATAGTTGATAGTTGATAAGTGATAGTTGATAAGTGATAGTTGATAGTTGATAAGTGATAGTTGATAAGTGATAGTTGATAGTTGATAAGTGATAGTTGATAGTTGATAAGTGATAGTTGATAAGTGATAGTTGATAAGTGATAGTTGATAGTTGATAAGTGATAGTTGATAAGTGATAGTTGATAAGTGATAGTTGATAAGTGATAGTTGATAGTGAATAGTTGATAGTTGATAAGTGATAGTTGATAAGTGATAGTTGATAAGTGATAGTTGATAAGTGATAGTTGATAGTGAATAGTTGATAGTTGATAGTTGATAGTTGATAGTTGATAAGTGATAGTTGATAAGTGATAGTTGATAAGTGATAGTTGATAAGTGATAGTTGATAGTTGATAAGTGATAGTTGATAAGTGATAGTTGATAGTTGATAAGTGATAGTTGATAAGTGATAGTTGATAGTTGATAGTTGATAGTTGATAAGTGATAGTTGATAGTTGATAGTTGATAGTTGATAGTTGATAGTTGGGTTAGTTGGTTCAGCAGTTGTCGTCGTTGGTTCAGCAATTGTTGTCGTTGGTGCAGCAATTGTTGTCGTTGGTACAGCAGTTGTCATTGTCGGTGCGGCAACTGTCGTTGTTGGTGCAGCAGTTGTTGTCGTTGGTGCAGCAGTTGCCGTTGTTGCTGCAGCAGTTGTTGTTGGTGCAGCAGTTGTCGTTGTATGTGCAGCAGTTGTTGTTGTTGGTGCAGCAGTTGTCGTTGTTGGTGCAGCAGTTTTTGTCGTTGGTGAAGCAGTTATTGTGGGCCCTGCAGATGTTGTGGTGGATCCAGCAGTTGTGGTGGTTGGTCCTGCATTTGTCGTTGCTACAGCAATTGTTGTCGTTGGTGCAACATTTCTTGTCATTGGTAAAACAGTTGTGGTTGTTGGTCCTTCAGTAGTTGTAGTGGGTGCAGCAGTTGTAGTTCGTCCTGCAGTTGTTCTTGTTGCAGCATTTGTTCTCTTTGGTCCAGCAGTTGTTGTTGTTGGTTTAGCAGTTGTTGTTGGTTTAGCAGTTGTTGTCGTTGGTGCAGCAGTTGTGGTTGTTGGTCCTGCAGTTGTCGTTGTTGCTTCAGCAGTTGATGTTGTTGGTGCAGCAGTTGTTGTCATTGGTGCAGCAGTTGTTGTGGGTCCTGCAGATGTTGTGGTGGGTCCAGGAGTTGTGGTGG